>NC_056037.1:8396653-8696653 GCF_004379255.2 Salvia splendens
AAATGGTAACAAATACCCAACCATTCAAGTTTAACCACATTCCATTTGCTATGAATTACGAATGCAAAGTCCTCTACTTGTGCGGTTCCGCGGAAGAGGCTCAAGCACGGGTGACATCGGGGATGGGGATGGTGCTCGGAGGAGTAGTGATCATGCTAACATTGATTTGGGGCCTTACCATCGTTATGGGAAGCTCCGACCCCCCCGAGGAACAACAAACTGCCCAAGGTGCTAAAAACTTGTCTCTTTCTTACACCACATATTGTACGTTGAAACAATATCACTGATTATTCGTGTGTTAACCTAGTAGTAATATGGTTACTGGTCGAGTCCACAGTGACACCGTCTTTTAATTTATGTTCATTTATCAATAATAAAAAAACATATCCCTGAACCTCCTCTTGCAGGCTATAACGTCGTTACAGATGTCCAAACCAGTTGGACGGCGAGGCTGGTCTTGGTAGCATCACTGCCATATCTCATCCTTGAGCTTCAAAATGTTTTCACCTCCTCCTCGGGGAAAAAACTCATCATTCTTATCGCTCTCCTAGTCACGATTGCTTTGCTCGTTGCTTACATCTTGTTTCAGGTATGAATAACATCTCCACCTCTTCAACCCATATTTATATATGTCTCTTTTACAAACTTCATAGTAGTAATTTTTTTGTGCAGTCGTTCCAGCCGTGGATACAGAACAGATGTTTCGAGTTTATGATAGAAAAACACGCAAAGGATAAGCTACTCAAACTTTTAACAACAAATGGCAGGCCTAATATTGGGAAGATACAAAAGTCAGTTGTATAAAATTTCATCTTCTATAGATTGCTCACCATTGTTTATTAATAAGTCCTCATAAATTAATGCTAAACAGGTTGTTCAACAAAATGGACAAGGACAACACTTCATCTGTAACACCTGCAGAAATCAGAGTGCTGGTCTTAGGAGTTAAGATGGAGGATGATGACATTAGCACAAACCGAGTTTTGGATGAAATCACAACATATTTTGACACCTCTGGTGATGGAAGTATCGGTCAGGAAGAGTTCGTAGTAGGCATGACCACCTTGGCTCTAACCCTTTTAGATCTGACACCAGCACAATTGACGACAACAGGAAACAACATATCCCAGGTAAATCAGAAATGGATGGCCATTATTAATCATTGGATTTTAATATGTGGCATTACATAAGTACTAGTAGTATTAAATTAGAAGGATAAATATGTGCAGAATCCGGAGCAAGAGGCATTGTTAAGTAGAATCACGAGCAGCAGCCAAGCTAAGAGCACTTCTTGGTTGATCTACTTGAAAGCAACTTTATCGTTGGCACTCGGATTTGGTATTGCGTTGTCCCTTTCACAGCCATTGATGACATCAATCATGGCGTTTGCTAAAGCAACAAACGTCTCATCTTTCTGGGTCTCGTATGTGGTTCTACCTCTCGCTTTGCACTATAACAATATCCTCCAAACAATTAAGTTGGCCTCACAAAAGTCAGAGAAGACCAACTCCTTGCTGCTGTCTTCGGTATATTTTTTTATCACTCAATATACTTATGCATTGGTCGTTAGACAATTGAGATATATCTTATATTCCAACAGCTATATGGTGGAGTGTTCATGGGCAATGCTATCAGTCTGCTTCCGTTCCTTGTGCCAGTATACTTTCGGGACTTGACATCAGAGGTCTCATTGGAGCTTCATTTAGTTCTGTTGATATGCCTTGGAATGGGTGGATTCGCTAGCTTCAACACAACATTCCCACGCTGGACGGGATATGTAGCAATAGCTCTATACCCTATTTCTCTAGGGACGGTCTACGTTCTTACCTCTCTTATTTGATCAAACCCTCCAAAAACTGCACAAATCCCTTTGTTGTGTGTTTTCAGGAAAACAATAAGCAATCATCTCTGTAACTTTTCATTATTTGTTTTTGTTAAATTAAATATGCACTAGCTAGCATTGATCTCTATGCAGCATTCATATATGTAAGCCTCGAATCCAGTGAAATACAAGCATCTAATTTCACACAGTTCTTCAATACATGATACTATTCGTTACTCCATTTCAGTGTTCTTCAATGAAATACCCTTGAACCCTAGTGTGAAAGGGTTCAAGAAAAACTGCTGATTTTTGCAATCAATATTTTGACTGTGACTTTCTTGAATGATTCTGTGGATCCATTGTGGCCCATTTCGATGAGGCCCAATATTCAAGCCCATACAATCAATATTCAACTCGTAATTATATATTGATAGAAATTTAGTTACCTTTAATCATTCATTTGTCTTTTATCAATTGACTGCTCCGAAACCGGCTGATATGACGAACCAAATCGTTTTCAATTTACAAGGTTTGCTTAGATTTTTTAGTTTGTATTCATATTTGACAAATAGCTACACACCACTTCAAGCTTTTTTGGTAAAATCTTTTACCAAAACATGATTGAAATTGTATAATGACTTTATAGGTTTTATGTCCTTTTCTGTTGTCTTGCCACTATTTTCTATTTTTCCTTCTATCTTAAGCGTTTACAGACCATAATTGTTCGATTTTTTGAGTTGTTGTACACGCATACTGTGTAATTCTTTTTTTTGAAGTTGTAGACAAACTTGTGCATCTAAGCAACACACCGATTTCAGTTTGTAAGTTGCAAGTTTTTGGGATTAAGCTACATTATTTCCATTTTTTAAGACTACAAAAAAAAGTGACTCGGACTACAATCTATTAATTTAAATAATATCCCAATTAAGCTAAACAAGCTTAATATCGGAATAATGTATTGTGTCGTGGACCCTTGAACTAAATAACCTTTTTAGTATAAAAGCAAAACAGATAAATACATATTCTTGGTATAATAGCCTATATCATACTGAATGGCGGATCCAGGAATTAAAAATGGTGGGGTCGGACAAGAAAATTAATATAAGGAGTAATATTTAAATATATAAAATAGTAATAAAAATACATTGCAAACGAAATATCTCTATTTTATATTAAACGCGATAATTGACTTCTACGAGTATTCATGTTTTGAAGCTAACTTAAAGTTATTTCATTGGAAATAGCTATGAATATATCTTTTAGTCGTTGTTCGTGTTCAACATTAGTACTAGAAGAACAGATGAAAGCGCCAAATCTTTATAAAAGAAATGTATCCATTAATCTAAATGAAAAGTAATTAAAATCAATGATCAAAAGTAAAACTAAAAAAGTAATAAACCGTGATTAAAAGATGATCAATAAACTAGAAACCGAGAATTCTTATTTATAAATAAAGTTTAAACACTTATATAAAGATAAATTGTTAAAAAGAAAAGTATTGATTGTATTTTTTTAATTAATAAAAAGCCCAAACCTAAGCTAAATACATAAAAAGAAGGGAAAAGCTGCGCTGCTTGAGGTCATCGGAAAAGTTGCGCTGCTTGAGGTCTGAATATGAATTGTGGGGCGGAGTTCCGGATGCCGTGGGGTCGGGGGCTGTTGAGAGGAGTCTTCAGGCTGTTCTCCGGGGATGGCGGTGGGGTCGGCCGACCCCGCGCGACCCCACCTGCATCCGCCGCTGATCATACTGTATCTTACTAATAATTATTTCTCGTTAATTTCGAAAATTTTATTTGTGCATGATTCATCATTATATATATATATAGGGGTGCATTATAATGATAACCCCAATTTTCGTAATAACCCTATAACCAAATCTGGACCACACATTTTTAAAATCACGCGGTTGATATTCAAACTTAGATTTACTTCATAAAAAAAAACGCGGGGTAAATATGTCATTTCGCTCATGATAAAATTTACGTATCCAAATTTCGCTCATTTTATCAGTCAGTCAAAAGTATCATTTTATCAACTCAGAGTATCATTCTATCCGGCAAAACTATCATTCTATGCAATAAACCTAACATATATCATTTTATCATTTTATCAGTCAGTCAAAAAGTATCATTTTATCAACTCAGAGTATCATTCTATCCGGCAAAACTATCATTCTATGCAATAAACCTAACATATATCATTTTATCATTTTATCAGTCAGTCAAAAGTATCATTTTATCAACTCAGAGTATCATTCTATCCGGCAAAGTTATCATTCTATGCAATAAACCTATCATTTTATCATTTTATCAGTCAGTCAAAAGTATCATTTTATCAGCTCAGAATATCATTCTATCCGGCAAAACTATCATTCTATGCAATAAACCTAATATAATCGGCACAATACATAATATACAAACCTACAAAGCAGTAAACGTATCATTTTATCAACTCAGAGTATCATTTTTATAAGGTTACTGTCATTTTATCCGCTTAGATTATCATTTTATCAGGCAAAAGTATCATTTTATTAAACAAAAATGTCATTTTATACACCAAAAATACCTATCATTCTATCGGCTGAAAGTATCATTCTACCCGGCAAAACTATCATTCTATCGGCTGAAAGTATCATTCTATCCGGTAAAACTATCATTTTATCAGTTTTATGTCATTTTATCACGTTAAAGTATCATTTTATCAGCTTATATGCAATTTCTTCAGCTAAACTATCATTTTTATAAGGTTACTGTCATTTTATCCGCTTAGATTATCATTTTATCAGGTAAAAGTATCATTTTATTAAACAAAAATGTCATTTTATACACCAAAAATACCTATCATTCTATCGGCTGAAAGTATCATTCTACCCGGCAAAACTATCATTCTATCGGCTGAAAGTATTATTCTATCCGGCAAAACTATCATTTTATCAGTTTTATGTCATTTTGTCACGTTAAAGTATCATTTTATCAGCTTATATGCAATTTCTTCAGCTAAACTATCATTTTTATAAGGTTACTGTCATTTTATCCACTTAGATTATCATTTTATCAGGTAAAAGTATCATTTTATTAAACAAAAATGTCATTTTATACACCAAAAATACCTATCATTCTATCGGCTGAAAGTATCATTCTATCCGGCAAAACTATCATTCTATCGGCTGAAAGTATCATTCTATCCGGCAAACCTATCATTTTATCAGTTTTATGTCATTTTGTCACGTTAAAGTATCATTTTATCAGCTTATATGCAATTTCTTCAGCTAAACTATCATTTTTATAAGGTTACTGTCATTTTATCCGCTTAGATTATCATTTTATCAGGTAAAAGTATCATTTTATTAAACAAAAATGTCATTTTATACACCAAAAATACCTATCATTCTATCGGCTGAAAGTATCATTCTACCCTGCAAAACTATCATTCTATCGGCTGAAAATATCATTCTATCCGGCAAAATTATCATTTTATCAGTTTTATGTCATTTTGTCACGTTAAAGTATCATTTTATCAGCTTATATGCAATTTCTTCAGCTAAACTATCATTTTTATAAGGTTACTGTCATTTTATCCGCTTAGATTATCATTTTATCAGGTAAAAGTATCATTTTATTAAACAAAAATGTCATTTTATACACCAAAAATACCTATCATTCTATCGGCTGAAAGTATCATTCTACCCGGCAAAACTATCATTCTATCGGCTGAAAGTATCATTCTAACCGGCAAAACTATCATTTTATCAGTTTTATGTCATTTTGTCACGTTAAAGTATCATTTTATCAGCTTATATACAATTTCTTCAGCTAAACTATCATTTTTATAAGGTTACTGTCATTTTATCCGCTTAGATTATCATTTTATCAAGTAAAAGTATCATTTTATTAAACAAAAATGTCATTTTATACACCAAAAATACCTATCATTCTATCGGCTGAAAGTATCATTCTACCCGGCAAAACTATCATTCTATCGGCTGAAAGTATCATTCTATCCCGCAAAACTATCATTTTATGCAGTAAACCTAACATTTATAAGCTAAAAGTATCATTTTATCAACTCAGAGTATCATTCTATCCGGCAAAACTGTCATTCTATGCAATAAACCTATCATTTTATCATTTTATCAGTCAGTCAAAAGTATCATTTTATCAACTCAGAGTATCATTCTATCCGGCAAAACTATCATTCTATGCAATAAACCTTCATTTTATCATTTTATCACTTTATAAGTCAGTCAAAAGTATCACTTTATCAGTCAGTCAAAAGTATCATTTTATCAACTCAGAGTATCATTCTATCCGGCAAAACTATCATTCTATGCAATAAACCTTCATTTTATCATTATATCACTTTATCAGTCAGTCAAAAGTATCATTTTATCAACTCAGAGTATCATCCTATCCTGCAAAACTATCATTCTATGCAATAAACCTATCATTTTATCATTTTATTAGTCAGTCAAAAGTATCATTTTATCAACTCAGAGTATCATTCTATCCGGCAAAACTATCATTCTATGCAATAAACCTATCATTTTATCATTTTACGTGATATTTGGTGAAATTCAGAAATTAAATGAGGGAAATGACAGTTTTACCCCCGCATTTTTTCTTATGAAGTAAATCTAAGTTTGAATCTCAAAACTATCATTCTATGCAATAAACATATCATTTTATCATTTTACGTGATATTTGGCGAAATTCAGAAATTAAATGAGAGAAATGACAGTTTTACCCCCGCGCTTTTTTTTATGAAGTAAATCTAAGTTTTAATCTAGACCGCGTGATTTTAAAAATGTGTGGTCCAGATTTAGTTATAGGGTTATTACGATATTTAGGGGTTATCATATGATCACGACTCTATTTTTGGAAATTACATTATGAATTTAAACATGCGATCAAATCACCCCAAGCAATCCGAGATCTCTACATCGTTTTGCAGACTTGATTTTTCCCAATTTCTGTGATAGTAGATTCTACAATTTTATCCAACAATTATCGACAAAATTTTCGATGCGAGAGTCATGAAAACACAGAGAATCTGAATAATTAAGTTCATTCGATTGATATATGGAGAATTATTTAAGATGGAAAATAGATAGGTTACAGAAGTACCAGAAAATCATTCCATAAAACAAAATTTCATGAAATTTCTATAATATCTCGGCGAAGCCAAGCTGAGAGGAATTCGAGTGGATTGCTTTTGAGAAATCATGAGATTCTCCGGTGAGAGCGGCAGCAAAGGAGCCGCCATGAGAGGGGACATTCTACGCATCAGGGGATCCGGAGCAGAAAATAGGAGAACCGAGTGGATTGCTGTATTCTGAGATACAGTTTTGTTCACAAACAGAAATATTCGGAATCTACCGGAATGAAAGCATGTCTTTTTCAATGGGACGTGGTATATCTTTATATATAAAAATATTTTTAGTTACTATTAATTCAAATAGCCTTAACTGCATTTTTTGGATCTCGTTACATATAACATAGATGTATATTTACTTATAATTCAGTTATAATAATAGTAACTAATAAACTATTTTTGTTGTATTTTGGCAGGCTACTCAATCTTCTAAAGATGTGACGGGGAAGCTGAGTTATTATAAAGCTTTTGCAGTGAATTAAGAAAGAATGTATTTTAGTATGATGATTATCATAAATCGCGTTTTGTTTTGTTAGAATATAACATCATTCTTATTATGATTTTACTTCACTCTTGTTCACAAAACACATCACTCTTGTTCACAAAACACGTCACTCTTATTGTGATTTTACTTCACTCTTGTTCACAAAACACGTCACTCTTATTATGATTTTACTTCACTCTTGTTCACAAAACACGTCACTCTTATTCTGATTTTACTTCACTCTTATTTTGATCCTACTTCACTCTTGTTCACAAAACACATCACTCTTACTCTGATTTTACTTCACTCTTACTCTGATTTTACTTCACTCTTGTTCACAAAACACATCACTCTTATTATGATTTTACTTCACTCTTGTTTAGGGGAGAGCAAAAAAAATCGGAAACCGAATATCCGAACCGAACCAAACCGAAATTTTGAAATTCGGTTCGATTATTTCGGTTTTTCGGTTCGGTTCGGTTCGGTTCGGTTCGGGCGAAGAAAAAAACCGAAAAACCGAATAACCGAATTATATATATTCTATTAATTTAATATATTATATTATATATAATATATAGTATATTCTTTTAATAAATTCTACTATATTATATATTATATGTATTATTAATTTTATATATATATAAATATTCTATTAGTATATATAAAATAAAATAAATTACACACACATATATATTAATAATATATTTATTTTTTTGGGTTTTTCGGTTTTTTCGATTTTGTTCGGGTTTTTCGATTTTTTAAGTTCGGTTTTCGGTTTTTCGGTTTCGGTTTTTCGGGTTCGGTTCGGTTTGGATTTTGAACTAAATTTGGTTTTTCGGTTTTGGTTCGGTTTTGATAAAAAATTGAACCGAAACCCGAATGCACACCCCTACTCTTGTTCACAAAACACATCACTCTTATTATGATTTTACATCACTCTTGTTTACAAAACACATCACTCTTATTATGATTTTAGTTCACTCTTGTTCACAAAACACGTCACTATTATTATGATTTTACTTCACTCTTGTTCACAAAACACGTCACTCTTATTATGATTTTACTTCACTCTTGTTTGCAAAACACATCACTCTTATTATGATTTTACTTCACTCTTGTTCACAAAACACATCACTCTTATTATGATTTTACTTCACTCTTCTTTACAAAACATGTCACTCTTATTATGATTTTACTTCACTCTTGTTCACAAAACACTTCACTCTTGTTCACAAAACACATTACTCTTATTGTGATTTTACCTCACTCTTGTTCACAAAACACATCACTCTTAACATAATTTTTCTTCACTATTGTTTATAAAACACATCACTCTTATTATGATTTTACTTCACTATTGTTAACAAAACACATCACTATTAGAATTTACAATTTCCTTTTTTTCACATTTACATTTTACACGCACAAAAAAATGTACAATTTCCATTAATTTTCTTACTTGCAAATAGGGAAATAGTAGAGCATATATTGTCTATTAATTTGCTTACTTGCAAAACTATCTAAAAGATTATCAATATCTTTCCATAATCGAAGCATCCACAAACTAAACACAAAAAAGCGTTCGACTAAATGTCTTACCGAAAAAGCGAGAGAGTAATAGTATTTTCAGAAACAGAGGGGAAAAGTGGATTTTTATGCAGTCTGCAAACGGTGAGAATTTTGATGAAATACAAAAGTAAGAAGGAAAACTCGGCGTAGTGCTTCACAGTGTTGTTTACAAAACGCAAAACACAAAGGAGTGGATGTTGACGACTGGATAGCTACGGCGACGACGATGGCGATTGATTGAATGTGGTTTAATTTCCATAACAGAGAGGAGGATGAGAGAGAAGAAGAATCACAGGTTCCTTTTCAAATGAATTTAATTTGCCAACCTAACCTGATGTTGGAGTAAATTCAATTGGCTATGCAATGACCATAATACCCCTGTCTTGTTATTATGAAGTAAATTTGTGATTGAGGGAACTAATTCCTCCTTAAATTCGAAAATTAATAATAGCTCTTGATTTTTTTAATTTTGTGGCTATGAGTTGTTCTCTAGTTATTTGGTTAAGAGATATTTATCATAAATCACTACTATATATATATATATATATGGCCTGCCTCATGCCTAAAAGTTTGAAGAAATCACTATTTGTCCGTGCATTTTCAACTTCCCTTTATGGCCACAGATAGGTTACAAAAATTAGTACAAGTCATGAAGTATATACTGATTAGCTTCGCTCTCTAGAAGTTTCATAAATCCATTATTTTCAGATTTTTTCACAATTATTTTATAAAACTCCAATATGACCAAAAGATTTTGAAAGAAATGAAGAATATATGACTTAAGAAAGTAATGAGAGGACATAAGTTACAAATTTATGAGTAACCGATACCTGTTGGTTTTGCTTTTATTTAGTTTATTTTTTGCTTGCTGCTTCCTTTTAAGTTTTATTTGGTTTAATTTTTTATATTTTGTATTATTGTTTTTTTTTGGTAATTGATTTTTCTGTATTGACTTTGTAATTTGTATACTGTCTTGAGCGTGGTTTGAGCCTATTGATTTTATAAAAAGAAGTCCTTGTCATGATCTAAGGAAGTACGCGTAATCTACATTTTCTTGACTATTATATTAATTTAATTACTTAAATAATCAATGAGAGAAGACACTTTGACACGAGATAGAATATAAGCTAATGTTGATGAAGTGTCACTTGCCAAGTTTTACTACATGAATTAAAAATTCCAACTTATTTTTCTAAATATACAAATTTCAATCATAATCGCTAGCGGTACCTCGTTGAGCCATTTTCTTGTACGCAACATATATTAAGATAATATATAGTTCAATTACACCGCCATAAATGATTTACAAACTAGCCCATGATAATAGTTAAGATATTAAAATAGTGTGCGTGACTTTTATTTGTACATTTACTTTAATAAATGAAGAAATCAAGTGACAAATAAATTTTGGGCAACTAACATCATGAATTTCAAACCTCATGACACTGTTTATGTATTTCATTATAATGAGCACTAGTGCACCGACGAAATCATTTATCATTTTACTAATAATTAACTTTACAGAAATAAGAGGTCCTCTTATAGTTTTTTAGATAAGAGGTCCCTCTTTTATAATTAATTGTTAATTGTTAATATGCTTGTGTGATAATGTATATATTCAAACCATAAACAAAATTAGCGTATATTACAAAAAGTGACGATAATCAACTTTCAAAACCGCATAAAATAGTTGAAGACGTGCTTTAATTAGTAGATAAAGTTTGTTTAGTAGATTATAAGCAAGAAAAGTGACCTGCTTTGGGATATGAAATGATTATGATTGGCATTGATGATATTTAGTCCTCATATTTTATCATTGAGTAAAATAGACTTCGTCTATAATAGAACTTCTAAACTTGGTCTACTTAAATTCATACTCCATACAATCCGCGGGCAGCAAACTTAAAGAAGGCATTCAACACTGAAATCTTAAGCAAATTAACCTTACTATATATCATGGAAAATAAAAAAGACAAAAAAACTAGTAATTAATTACAAAATTTAATTCCTAATTATGAGATTTGCATGTTATTGTAAGTTAACTTACAAATCACCCTCCTAATAAAAAAATACTATACTATAGATTCAAATATATTTCTTTCATTCTTTAAATATAAAACTATTTATATTTTGATCTGTATGTAAAAATAGAAATTTTCTATTTTAGAAAACATTTTTTCTCTGATGAAATATCATTCATTCTCCATTAACAATATTCAATCACTTTTTCTTTCTATTTTCTTCTTACTTTATCAAATATGTATTAAAATTTATGTATTTTCAAAAATTCCCTTCGTAACTGATTTTAACAAATCCTTAAGAGTGCGATTGCTATCTCTTCTCTATCTTAATAATTTATTCTCTTTTTTTCTCTACTATTTTTTCATTAACTAATACTCCCTCGTACCATGAAAAATATGACACATTGTGAATGACACGGGTTTTAATGTAGAATTGGTAAAGTAAGAGAAAAGGGAAAAAAGTAAGAGAAAAGTAGTATTAGTGGAATGTGAGGTCCATATTATTAGTAAGAGAGAATAGAAAAAAGTAAGTGGAAAGGGAAAAAATAAGAGAGAAGCAATGTTAGTAGAATGTGAGGTCTATATTATTAACAAGAGAGAAGGGAAAAAAACAAGAGATAAGTTGTTGAAAACTTTCCTTTTTAAAATATATTCTATTTTTCATGGATAATAAAAAATGACAAATGTGCTCTATTTTTTATGAACAAATGAAATAATATTTGTGCTTAAAAGAAGTACTCATTGTCCATATACAGTTGTTAACATTATTATTCTTCCCGTAGAAATAATATAGTCGGTGCAAGTTCAAAGGTCGGAACACAACCAAGGAAATATCATATCGACAATTAATTTGAACTAATTTGTGATTAATACGTACTCTCTCCATTTTAGTAAAAATAAAAACTATTTTCATTTTACTTTCTCCTATAAAAATAATTCACTTTTATTTTTAATATTTTTTCTTTTTAATAAAATGGTCTTCGTTCTCTGCTAATACACTTTTATAACTTTTCTTTTTTATATCTTTTACTTTATCAATTATATAAATTTATGTCATCTCAAATATTTTTATTTTTATGAGATGATGAGAATAATATATATAAGTGGTGTAATACTTCCTCCATTCTACTAGTACATTAGAAGTCTCAATTAAGTATTATACAAGTTTTAAGAAAGGTAAAGAAAAATTATTTAAATTAACGATAATGGAATGTGAGTCTTAATTTTATGTACTACTCTCTCCGTCTCACTAAAGATGACACGTTTCCTTTTTAGTTTGACCCTACTAAGATGACACATTTCCTTTTTCTGAAAACTTTAACTCTCTAATTAATACACCCAACCACTTTTTCTCACTCCTATTAAAACATTCATCTCTCTTTCTCTCTCTATTTTAATACTTACATCCATCTATTCTCTCTCCAATTAAACACATTAACTAATAACTCCTAAAATCTCGTGTCAGCCAAGGAATGTGTCATTTTAGCCGGAACGGAGAAAGTATTATTTATAATAGAATACAAGTGAAATAAGGTTAGTGAAATATGAAGTTGATTATTTTTCAGAGAAAAAGTGAATCGAGACTATTAGCCATAAGATTGATATTAACATGGACAACCGGGATTTCTAATATGGGATGAAAAGAAAATAGTACTAGTATTTTACAAGACAAGTTCTGAATAATTATTTTATCTTTGATAGTATTTATGATTAGATGATTGTATCCTTACAACCAATCATTCGCTCCGCGTCAACCATTTTTTACTCAAATACAGTACAAATCCGCTGTTTTTTCGAAATTCAATAAATTCCCAATTTCTGTTCAGCTAACATTTCCAAAGAGATTCGCATCGCAGCAAGACGTTGATAGAATATAGGGTTCTCGATCGACATCGAATTACAATTGAAGTGAGCTTTGCCTTAATCAGCTGTTATAAATCCTCGGAATTAATGGCCGCCGTCGCCAACAATAACAACAACAACAACAGCAAGGGCTCCGCCGCGAGCTTATCGTTGAAATCGCCGAAGCAGAAGGAGCTGCAGGGGCTTCTATTAGGCCGATACGACGTCGGACGCGTCATCGGCCATGGAACCTTTGCGAAGGTCTACCACGCGCGGAACGTGAAGACGGGGGAGGGCGTCGCGATTAAGGTCACCGACAAGGAGAAGATCCTCAAGGTTGGTCTAATGGCGCACATCAAGCGCGAGATCTCGATTCTCCGGCGCGTGCGCCATCCCAACATCGTCCAATTGTTCGAGGTGATGGCGACTAAATCCAAGATCTTCTTCGTGATGGAGTTTGTGAAAGGCGGTGAGCTCTTCAGCAAGGTGGCGAAGGGGCGGCTCAAGGAGGAGGTGGCGCGGAAGTACTTCCAGCAGCTGATCTCCGCCGTGGCGTTCTGCCACGCGCGCGGCGTCTACCACCGTGATTTGAAGCCGGAAAATATCCTACTCGACGAGGACGGTAACCTAAAAGTCTCCGATTTTGGATTGAGCGCGATTCCAGAGCAAATTAAGCAAGACGGACTATTCCATACTTTCTGTGGCACGCCGGCGTATGTCGCGCCGGAGGTTCTCTCGAGGAAGGGCTACGACGCGGCGAAGGTCGATATCTGGAGCTGTGGTGTGATTTTGTTTGTTTTAATGGCGGGATATTTGCCGTTTCATGATCAAAATGTGATGTTTATGTATAAGAAGATTCACAAAGGGGATTTCCGGTGCCCTAGGTGGTTCTCCCCCGAATTGATTCGTTTATTAACTCGTTTGCTTGATATAAATCCTGAAACTAGGATTACTATACCGGAAATTATGGAGACGAAGTGGTTTAAGAAGGGATTTAAGCATGTGAAATTCTACATAGAAGATGATAAGTTGTGCAGTGTCGATTCGTCTGAGAATAGTGATGAGTTTGCTTTGCTTGATCATTCATTGTCTGAGTCGGAGGCTGAGTTGGAGAGCAGGCGGAGGATCACTAGCCTCCCTAGGCCGGCTAGCTTAAATGCGTTCGATATCATCTCCTTCTCACGTGGCTTTGATCTGTCGGGGCTGTTTGATGAGGGATCAGATGGAGGGGCGAGGTTTGTTTCAGGGGCGCCAGTATCAACTATCATATCAAAGCTGGAGGAGATAGCCAAGGTTGTGAGCTTTGCAGTGAGGAAGAAGGATTGCAGAGTGAGTTTAGAGGGATCTAGGGATGGTGTGAAGGGGCCACTGTCAATCGCAGCTGAGATATTCGAGCTAACACCTTCATTGAGAGTGGTTGAGGTCAGAAAAAAGGGGGGTGATAGGCAAGAATATGAGGATTTCTGCAACAGTGAGCTGAAGCCAGGGTTGCAGAGCCTTGTTACAGCGGAAAATGGTGTGAATTCTTCTTACTTACCTTCAGATACTGAATAGGAGGGGAAGGAAAGCATAAAATACATTCATTCGGACACTAAATGGGAGGGCAAGGAAGGCGAAAACGAGTACGTGATTTTATCCGCCATTTTTCTTTCTGAAGATGTTTCTTTTTTTTTGTTTTTCTACCATGGATATATACTTGTGCTTTGCTAGTAGCTGTTATAATGTGAATCTTGTGTGTTGGTGTAGAAATATTTGTTGATATCCTTAATGGGAATGAATGTATGAATACACCATTGTCTCTGCTCTTGGATTCTTGAATGTTTGGACAAATGAATGTCTGTTGCCTTTTTTACCATGAATAAACCACTGCAGACAGCATGAGAGCCATACCTAGTAATGCTATATTAGGATAGTAATGAAGTTTAAGGTATCTCAAGATCCTAACCTTGTGGTGTAAATGTATTACTGTTTATAGTAAAACACGTGCACTCTAACCATATACCACATGATTTTGCATCAAGAATCGGTTCGATCACGGTCTTTTTATTCTTCGATGAAAATAGGTTAGTTGGGTATGACGGACGGGTTTGTTTACCTGCACACGAGATCTTCCATTTCACAGGGTTTCCCGATTTCATATTCCGTTAAAACTGAGCATGGGATTGAGCACGATGAAAAACAGCGGATTGGCTCTGTTTAGGCATTCCACTAAATGCATATCAACCATTGTTGAAGTAAATTCTACATCAAGACTGGTTCTTGACTCTTGTTAAGAAAGTGGATAAATTCACTGTTAGTACTCCATAGAATTGTGAAATAGGACAGTTATGAGACATATTGCCTATAAACATGATTTTGGGAAGTGTTTGCTTGTCCTAAACAGGTTGGTAACGGATCATTTCCACAGAAATATGCATCTGCTATATGCCTAATAAGGTAAACAAGATTAAGTGTCCCATCTTATATAAATGAAGTGTCAAATATCGCATCGTGTTCGTGTGGATCTTATCATGTAGTTGGATGATTAATTGTGTCCCACAATAAATGCTACCGAACTACAGTTGAATGCTGTTGGGTATTACTTAATCTACATGATCATTTTCCTCCAAATATTTTACTTCTATGGTCACTATCGCCCAACATTTTGTGTCCCACTATTAATTTCATAGTGTTTAAGAGTGTTTATTACTACAAAGTGAAAACCAAATAGATCAACCCTAATAATTATCAACTAAAATTTGAAATTTAAATACTAGATCCATATGGTTAATTGCTGCAACGAGAAGGGAATTTTGCAGGCTACAAGTTTCCGGTGAGTTAGACCATCTCTAATCATTTACATTTTACACCAAATTCAATTTTTACACTATTTTTTTGGTATATGTCACGCTAAATTTTTGCAATAGGCCATATTCGATGTTGTTTCATAGAAAAATTCAAAAATTCGCTTTGAATTTGGTGTATAGTTTGAGAAGTTTTCTACACCAAAACTCATTTTTAGTGTGTGGTTAGAGATGTTCTAACTTTATGATTTGAAGTGACGTCGATAGTTGCTTTTTTTCATTGTAAAAATCTTGCTTTTTTCATTGTAAAAATCCCAAACACAACATCGATCAACTTATTAAACAAACACAAGAAGCTCACTCTTCTTATATCGTTGAATTTTCAAGAAAATGGTTTTATTCATCTTGTAATCGACATAACCATAAAAATATTATCATCAAACGAGATTATAATAATAGGTTTTTGTTTAATCATACAAACGACACGAGTGGCCGACTACCCAGACAGTTGAAAAAGTTATGGCTGCATTAATTTGTGCTGCTTGGTAGAACATAGTAATGAAAATCAACATATAAATTTCTTAAATTTGAAACATTAAAGTGAGTAACATAAGTTGTAATATACATATACACACAATTAGTGAAGCCAGGATTTTAGCGTTGAGTGATCCAAATTACAATTATGGAGTATTTTTTTGTTTCGTAGTTGCTAAAAAATCTATGACGTAAGCAGGGAGGTTACAAAAGGATATGGATAATGATAAATAAATAAATAAATAGAGAATAATCAATATAAATTAAAGATTCATACGGTAATTATAATTAAAGTAAAACATTTACTTAAATTGAATAGACCACTATTTAACGATCTCAACTTAATTTTTAACATAATTTCATACTCCCTCCATCCCCAAAGAATATGCACTTTGGGGTCAGCATGAGTTTTAATGTAAAATTGAGAAAGTAAGAGAGAGGTAAAAGAAAAAATAAATTAAGTATTGTTAGTGGAAAATGAGTCTCACCTCATTAGAGAGAAAAGACTTTCCAAAATTAGAAAGTGCATATTATTGTGGGACAGATTAAAAAGGAAAGAGTGCATGTTCATGAGGGATATAAAATTAGAAAAACAACAAAAATAAACAAGTGAAGAATAAATACGAAAACGACAAAATAAAAGTAAACAAATGGTAGATTGAATATAGAAACAACGAAATCTCTTTTAGATTTAATGATAATTATTTAATGATCTTAAATTTCTTTTGGTAAAAAAATTAATAATAAAATTATAAAAATAAGTAAGTGAGAGAATATATAAATACATGGGAAGCAAAAAAAATGAAATGGAGGATATATCAATTAATGAGAAATAACAATAATGACCAAATCAAATAATTTATAACTGAAAAACACTCTGTAACAAAAATCGCACATAGAACAACCATCTATGCAACTACAATGAAAAATAATTATGAATAAAGAATAATGTCTAAAAATTTTCATTCATAATTCACACTTTTTAGGTATGGTACAATATCGTATCATAAGCTTTCGATACACAAACGTTACGAATTTCTTATACCGTGGTATACCGAAAATATTACCGGTATATACTGGTATAACGAATATTACCGATATATATGAATATTACCAACAAATTTAACGAATATTACCGATATATACGAATATTACCAACAAATTTAACGAATATAACGAATTTACCGGTATATATTACCAAATATAACGAATATTACTGAAAATATTACCGATATATACTGATGTTACCGGTATATCGATAGTCTAAAATATGTATCGAAATCAATACGTATCAAATTAACGTTATATATCGTATATAAGGATTATATAATAATATAATTTAATATTTTGTATTAAAGCACTAAATTATCCAATAAATCTATAAATCTTTTATATATTTTTCGTTATAATGTTGCAGTGTACCGAAGTTCGGTATACCATCCCGGTAAGGTATACCGATGTTCGGTACAATATACTGAAATATTGATACGGTAACGGTTGTGATATCACGCATACCGAAGTTCGATATATCGTAATTCAGTATATCAAAACTTTTAATACGATAACGGTATGATATTTCAGTACAATATACAGTATAGCATTTTCGATACGATATACCGTACCGACCCAGCCCTAAGTAGGGGATCAATTCCCCCAGTTTAGAAACACAACATTTTTCGACTTTTCTTTAATATATATACTCTTACACACTACACAAATATTCCATCTCCAATTCTCCATTCATTTCCAACTGCATTACAAAACCTTCTTCATGGAAGAGCCATCTTCCCCACCGCAGGCTCCGACCAGAGCATGCCGGACGTCGTGCCCCCCTCCGCCGCCATCGGCTCCTCCTCGCCGCAGGCTCTGACAAGAGCATGCCCAATGCCGATGGAGATGGCACTTCCGACGACTCCGTTGTTGGTGGAGGTGGCACTTCCGATGAAGATGGCGTTTGCGATTGTGGTAAACGTAAGCTTGATGACGATGCACAGATCTTATATGTATTCATATTTTTGCAAGTTTATAATTATATACTCCCTCCGTCCCATAGTAGATGTCACACTTGGGAGATGACACAAGATTTTAGGAGATGTTATTTTGTGTGTTAAGTAGTGAGAGAAAATATAATTTTATAATTGATGTGAGAGGGGACTTTTTCCAAAAGAGAAAATGTGACATCTTTAGTGAGACAAACTAAAAAGGAAAGTGTGAAATCTACTATGGGACAGGGGGAGTATTATTTAGTATTGATAGTAATTTAATCATAAAAATAATAATATGGTTACATAGATATAAAATAATTTAAGTGTAAGAACCTAATTTAAAGTTGTTGAAGCATACTCCTTTCGTCCTATAAAAAATATGTGCACTTTCCATTATCTATATACATCAATTTATTTATAATTTATATCAACCCACCATTATAACTCATTACACACTAATAATAATGTGTGTCTCACTATCCATGAACACTACTTTATCTACCACTATCATCATCTCTCTTACTTTACCAATTGTGCATTGATTCCCGTGTTATTTCAGCTGTCCATATTTTGGTGGGACTGAGGGAATATATGATAATGCGATGCAAAAATAATATCTAGATGTAACTGAAGAAGAGTTGGTGCGGGAAGCACTCATGGATGACCGACCGTGTGGCGAAGGTTGCATGCATATCCACATTTTATAAATTATAATCCAATACTAAAATGAACCCGTTTTAAAATAAAATTGATTGTTCTTTTAAGTGAAATAGGATTGGATGAACTAAAAAAACTTATCTTTTAGAGACATAAAAATTGAGACACAGTCACTTGCATTGGAAGTTTTAAGAAATAACAATTTAGGACACAAAAGAAGACGTCTCTAAACTAAAGACAAATTAATTTAATCTTTTGTTTTTTTATGATGCTTCCATTTGCATCATCGAATTTTAGTTGGGATACTAACAATAACGACACTTTTAAAGTGTTTGTGTTATATTAAGAAACACGAACTAGCATTATTTTGTATTAAAAACTGCTCTTAGCACTTTTTTGTTGTAGTGAATATAATTAAATTTTTAACTCTAACGTTAGATCAGTTTTGATATTAATTATTTTATTGCTAAAAAGATGCAACATTAACTCATTGGAGGTAGTGCAGAAATCACTCAAGCACATAAACTATACTAGTATGATATACTCTCTCTATTACATAGTAGTGAAGACATTTTTTTTCCGGCATGGAGATTAAGAAAATGAAATGTAATGTATTAAATAAAAAAATAAAAAAAACTAATAAAATAAGAGGGGGAAAAAGTAGAGAGAATAAAATAAAAGAGGGATAAAAAGTAAATGAGAACGTATGGAACGTATCAAAATGACAAAATGATTTCATTACTGTAGAACGGAGGAAGTGGTATATTTTACTTAACTTTCTCTTTGTATTCGTCTTATGGAGTCTATATTGTTATTTTAATTTAGTCGTTTATGAAATTCAATAAACGTAGCTTACTCAATTTAAGTATTCATTTTCTTAGAAATTTTACTTCTCACATTTTCTGCAGTAATAAAATAATGGGAAAATAATTTTAGCAAAACAATCTTACCAATAAAAGTGACTAAGTAAAATTCTACCATAATTTTATTGATTGAATTTTATATCAAAGTGTTTATTTAGGATTGTATTCAAATCCTTTTCCCCCTATTAATCCAATCTCATTCTTAATCTCATCCATGGATTTTTAGTGATCGGATGGTTAAAATATTTGGCTGAAATTAGTTAATTCTCTTAATATTTAACGTGTAAAGGGCTTAATAGACATTAGCATTTGGAGTTAGTTATGGAATGCTCCATGATTTCAGCGGTAGAGTATTCCAGCAGTTTAGCAAAATATTTTATGCAGATTTCGTTGAATTGTTACTCCATTCGTCCGGGTTTAATTGAAGAAGGTGTAGCAGTCGATTTCCCCCCGGCGGGCTCCTCCTCCAACCTCCGAAGGGGGGTAACATCGAGGCGCAGTTGGCGAAGGTCAGGAGAGTTTCCGGAGGTTAGTGAGTTTTACCACTCGCTGCATGCGGAGGGATTCGAGCTTTAGACGCGATTTCCGGGCGCCTTCCTCTGATTGGATATTGGGCCGAGCTGGCGCAAGATTATGATTGGGAGAAATTGAGTCCGGTCTTCAATTTACTTGCTGGTAAATTATTTATTTTTTTTTATTACAAATAGCCACATCTAAATAGCATTCTCACGGACACGTGTCAGTTTGTTCGTCTTTTTTTCTCTACTGGATTTTGGCAATTTCATTTTGAATATAAAAAGGGCTGAAATTCAAAATCCATATTGGTGAAATCCAGAAAGCTGTAAACTTGAATGATACCATGTGGTCTTTTACGACTTTATTAAATTCAACCATGTTGATTGTTGGCCGCGTGATTTAATTATACTTACTAATGTTTTCCATGAATTGATTGCAGATCAAGACAGATGTGGAGACCCAAGGAGATTTCATCAGTTTCTTGATCAAAGAAGTTCAAAATGCTGCTTTCACTGACATTGAAGATGTAGTCCCTTTTGTTAAATGGCTTGACGATGAGCTCTCACATCTGGTTGATGAGAGAGCTGTGTTGAAGCACTTCAACTGGCCGGAGCAGAAGGCTGATGCACTGAGAGAAGCTGCTTTTGGCTACTCTGATCTGAAGAAGCTGGAGTCTGAAGTTTTGTCGTTTCGCGATGATTCTAGACTGCATTGTGCTCCCGCTCTCAAGAAAATGCAGTCCCTCTTCGACAAGTATGTAAAATGCCACTTAAAAATTTTGAAGGTTGTGAGACGGCAATTAGTAATTCACTTTTGTGCCTTGTTTAATGCAGATTGGAGCACAGTGTTTACAATTTGTCGAGGTTGAGAGAAGTCGCTACTAATCGCTACAAACTTCACCATATTCCGATGGATTGGATGCTTGAAACTGGCTTTGTGAGTCAGGTGAATCCCCGACCTAATCATCTTGTTTGCAAGATTTACGATGTCTGTTCACTATAGTTAGTGGTGTATGCAAAAAAAACAGAGGAAATTGGTAATTTGTTTAGGCTAAACATGTGTTAAGAAGAAATTAAATAAAGGCTGTGAATGATTCAGTTTAGGTAGAGGACAATGGGGTTGAGAAGTGGTTTCGTCTGATTAAGCCTAATTTTGTATTGTCCACACGTGCTTCTCAGTACTAGTACTTTTTATGTTGTTGCTGATTAGCTGGGAATCTGGTTCTTTATACCTACCAAGATTTGTTTATGTTATGCTGCTATCTTGATTGTTATAAACTGATATTTATAAATTTAGGCAATGTAACATATGTTGTTGCCACATTTTCAACAAGCGAGATGTGTCAATCATCCCAACTCCCCTCTCCCTCTAAATAATTACACAGGAATTGAACCCTCAATTTGTTCTTATCATTTATATGGCATTTGAACTTTGCAGATAAAGCTGGCATCAGTGAAATTGGCAATGAAGTACATGAAGAGAGTAACGGCAGAGCTGGGAATGGTGACCGGTGGTCCTGAAGAAGAGGATCTCATAGTCCAAGGCGTCAAGTTCGCCTTTCGAGTTCATCAGGTAAGAATATATTTATGCTCGTGGGTTTTGTGTTTCACTTCGACACGGAGATTAACGGGTGGGGTTATTTTCTCAGTTTGCTGGGGGTTTCGATGCGGAGACCATGAAGGCGTTTCAAGAACTGAGGGACAAGTTTCAGTTGTGCCAAAATCAACACCAACGGAAATTTATTTGCTGATTCTGTAGCAAACTCAGCTTCAGAAAATGGCTTATTTTTTGTTGTTGTATAGAGTTCAAATATGGGACATATGCAGATTTGTTGTTAACTTACGGTCCAAATATATTTTTTTATTTGGAAATAAATGAAAATTTCACAATGACCTTTGCAACATATCTTATAATCTGATTCACGATTATATTATTCACCCATCTTGCACAGTCTCACAAATACTAATGTCAACAAGAAATAATAGACCATAAATATTGGGATTGTGAGAAATGAGATAAGAATATAGACACCAATAAAGGATATTGTTATATTGCTAACTCAATACTTAATTGCTAACTACAATTAAATAATGGCCATTAGTTATTCAAATCAAGGTTCTAGATCATCAGTCCAGGAATGTCAATATGATCAATAAATAGTTGTAACTAATTTTTGAAAAATAACTCTAAACTTTAAATGATTATAACTATCTAAATCTAAATTATTTTTTCACACAACATATATCAAATTAAAAATAATTTAATAAGAATTCCAACGAGATCTCAATTGCATATGTTTCGAGATCAAAATCTGAATTTGTTTTATGAGTTTTCATATTTTTTGTCAAACTGATAATATCAATATAATTAACAAAATATGTCAACTTAATATATGCAAAATGTCAATATGAAACTGTGTTGACATATTCAAAACATGGTGTTGATATATTCAATTCAATGTGTTGACATCTAAATTTAGAGTTTTTAATATTAAAAAAATAAAAAAAAAACGAATTTATATGTGGCAATTTATAGACCATTAGATCTTTCAAATCTTATTGTGTGAAATTAGTTGTAATTAGCAATTAAGGGGTGAGTTAGCAATTGATTATACCCCACAAACAAATATATATATGCTGGGTTTATTTGGTAGGAGAGATAGTTAGACCATCTCCAACAGTACTGCAAAACTTAAAATGCAGTAGAATAATATCTCCAACAGTACTGCAAAACCAATCCCATTATAGATTTTTGAAGAAAAAATACATATCTTTAGGTTTTCACTAACCGTATAAAAAAACACTTTTTATAGTTTGAGTTATTGGTCTGCCAAAACCAATCAACAAAAAACACTTTTTATTATATATGCCAAAAATGACTTCATTGGGCATAAAAAAAATCAAGGTTTTTTTTTACTTAAGCTGCCTAGATAAAGCTTAAATGTTGCAACATGTAAATAGTAGGAGTAGTACTAATAATCTTTGAGTGTATGTCTTCTCCACATATTTGTTGATTGCTCATTCTTTACTGAGAAGATTTGGTTAGCCATTTCGGACTAGGTTTTCCCTTTTTCTTCTCTTTTAAAAGCCGAAGCAATTTAGTTAGACATCTAGGACTAGATTTTTATTTTTGAAATCCGGATTTGGTGTAGATCTATCTATTATGGATCCTTTAATTTATGTATTACTATTAATTTTTATTTATAGCTTCATTTCTACATCTAGCAAGGAGATACATCTAAGATGGATGCATTCAACCTTGATATTCACTAAATGGTATCATTCGTCCCAAAAGAATATGCACTCTTTCATTTTTAGTTCGTTCTACAAGAATATGCATTTTCTAATTTTGGAAACTGTTTTCTTTCTTTCTATTGAGGTGAGACTCATTATCTACTAACAATACTTTAATTATTTTTTTATTTATCTCTTATTTTACCAATTGTGCATTAAAACTCGTGTCTAATTAAAAATAGATATTCTTATGGGATGGAGAGAGTATTCATTGTTACGTTATTTTTTTATATCCAATCTTGTCGCTAAGTGATCCCTTCCACATAATGGCATTAACTTTAAGTTGACTTTTGACTATTTTTATATTACTGCACACTCCGCAAACATGTTTCTACATGTTATATTTTGTTTTTGGTGTGTGATAATAGAAGTCAAACCTAGTACTCTTTTAACTTATTCCAAAATTTCTATAAATCAATTGTGGTGTAGTATATGTTACTCCTTATTTTGTTTTGAATTATGATAATAGAAGTCAATCTAGTAGTCTTTAAGTTATTCCAATATTTCTATAAATCAATTCTGGTGTAGTGTTCTCTTGTAATTTACTAAGCGACAATTGAAAATATATAATTTATACTCCTACTAGCTACTATATTCCAAATCCAGTTAAGCATGCATGGCTAATTACTCTTGTTTAGAAAGAGAATGCGAGCCATGCTTGCAATTTTAAGACCCATGTTGAAAATTCTTCATATTAGTTGTAATGTTGTATATATGTCCTACATGCACTAAAGACAAAGCACTTCTTTAACAACTCATTAATGTCAACTTACTAGCTGTATATATGGTGCATGACTCATTATCTCAACCACACCCTTCCAATTTAATTGTAGCCATGGAGAAAAAGTTTTATTGCATATGCATTGCTCACCATAGCCTTTCAACCACCTTGTTTAGCCAAAATGAGCCTTGCCACTGATCAAACTGCGCTTCTTCTCATACACTTGCAGCAAATTGGACTAATTCGAGCTCCGTCTGCAGCTGGATTGGCGTGTCCTGCAGCTTGCGTCACCAAAGAGTAGCTGCATTGAATCTCTCCGGCAGCATTCCACCACAACTCGGGCAGCTATCCTTCCTCGCCTCCCTCGACCTCACCAGCTGTCTTTCCTTCACAGGTTGAAGTTCATGTCTCTCCGACTTAACAACTTCACAGGAGAGATTCCTCCCATCTTTGGTCATCTACCAAAGCTAGAGTACTTGAATTTACGCAACAACAGCTTCGTAAGTGGAGAAATTCCAAAAGAGTTAGGCAGACTTGAAAATCTAGATTCTCTGTATATTAGTTGGAATCGTCTCTCTGGGGCTATACCATCAGCGATATTCAACTTGTCGAAGCTGGTGTCCATAGGGTTCTGTTAAGGACCTAAATCCTTAACGTCGATTTCCACGCAAAATTAAGAAACGAAATGTCGTCGTTGTCGAGCGCCCAACGCTGGGTCGTGACTTGGACGGCAAAAAGGGGCGGTTGAGCGCGAGATCAGCCTCGTCGGCAACCTTAGGAGATGTTTCTTATTTGCTACTCAATTGAGCCAAAAGAATGATAATTTCATATATTGATTGACTAACTATTATGAAAGACTCCATACATATTTATAATATGTGTGGATACAAAAGGATATGCTAAATCCCTATAATATCTAAACAAATTAAACAACTAAAGATAGCTATGAATCAAAAGATAACTAAATAAAAGATATGGAAGATAAAATACATCTAAACTAAAGAAGGACTCGTATCAACTCCCCCTCGGTTAAAATCCACCTTGTCCTCAAGGTGAGAACCACGAAGCAGCGAAGAGGGTTGAAATATCTCCTCCTGGATCAAACACCCACGAAATAGTTGTGCATCCCCCGTCATCATCCCCATTAAATTTTCGAACATGAGTGCAGACAACGGGTTTTGCAGGACTGTGTAGCTCGATGCGAAAGGTCTCTGTGGCAAACAAGCACATGATAAATTCATCATGTGGCAGCTCCTGCCCGCTATCATGTAGATCCGTTTTTTCCCTTGTCAAGGCCAGAAAATCACAGTTTCTTTTGCTAAAACCGACGCATATACCAGGATCGAATGCGCGCACTATGATCATGTTGATCATCTTAAAGATATCACTATCTTCAACATCTTTACAACCAACTAAACCTTTCGGTCCTATCTCATTCTCAATCCTTTTGTCTTCAATAATGCTCTCTCCCCAAACAAGATCATGAAGGCAAGGCACAACTTCATTTATTAAACAACACTCATCATCATCCTGCAGTTTCGTTTGCCACTCATTTGTCCTTGAGCTCAGGACAACAGCTTGAGAACGACGATTAGTGGCCAAAAATGGAGTTGTCACGGGCGGCGGGTGTACGGGCTGGGTAGGTCCTGGAGCGGAGTTCGGCAGTAGCTCCACAGCCGGTGTCGGACTCGGCTGCTGCGGCTGGCAATTTAATCGCAGCAGCGGTGGTGGCAGGTAAGGTTGGTGGACCTGGTCTGCGGCAGTGGTTGCCGTTAGAGGTGGTTCCTCACACGGAGGCTGGCGTGCTGGGGGCTGATTGGCATTGGTGCGGTGTTGCGGCGGAGACGATGGATCATTGTGGGGTAAACCTGACGTCCCAAAGGAAGCTATAGTATTTCTCAATGGAGAATATTCTATCTTCTGTAGATACGGAGAGACATCTGGCTGATCACGAACATGCTGCTGCGACGATCGGATTTTGCTCACCCGACGATCTATGGCATCGATACGAGTTTCCATCCTGTCCAATGCCCTGTCCAACGCCTCCAATAAGCTGTCCACTTTGGTGGCTGAACGAGACTGATATTGAAGCTGCAACGGGCGATAGCAGTGGTCGGTTCGTTGTCGGGGCGGATCCCAGCAACTAGGCCGACGCGGCAGTGGCTGATCAGAATTCGAGTATCCTTGCGATGCTCGGTGAGGTGATGGTTCCCAACGAGAGGGTCGTTGCGACTGTGGTGGGTCATATGGCTGGAAACTCAGTAGTGGTCGGTTACTAGGAGGATCCCAACAAGTGGGGCCGCGGGGCTGGACTGACCTCATTCGGTGAGGCGGCGCTGGTCGGTGACTCATTAGCTTGTGGTGGCTGATCTGTGAGACATAGGGCTGGACTCCCCTCGATTGTCTCTGTCGTGGCAGGTCCCAGGGCTGTCTCTGTTGCCCCAATTGCTGGTGGTGGGATCCATATGGCAGGTCCCAACAGGCCCGGGGAGCGGCCATGAAATGATGTATGAAAGAAGAGGGAGAGAACTTGTGCTTCTTATCAGAGGTGTAGGTTGAAAAGGTGTGTGTTTTTTTTTGGGATATAGATGAACGAAGTTGGAGGATGAATATGGGATGAAAGCACCAGTTGTTAAGGACCTAAATCCTTAACGTCGATTTCCACGCAAAATTAAGAAACGAAATGTCGTCGTTGTCGAGCGCCCAACGCTGGGTCGTGACTTGGACGGCAAAAAGGGGCGGTTGAGCGCGATATCAGCCCCGTCGGCAACCTTAGGAGATGTTTTTGTTTGCTACTCAATTGAGCCAAAAGAATGATAATTTCATATATTGATTGACTAACTATTATGAAAGACTCCACACATATTTATAATATGTGTGGATACAAAATGATATGCTAAATCCCTATAATATCTAAACAAATTAAACAACTAAAGATAACTATGAATCAAAAGATAACTAAATAAAAGATATGTAAGATAAAATACATCTAAACTAAAGAAGGACTCGTATCAGGTTCACAAGGAATGAATTGAATGGAAGTCTTCCAACAGACATGTGCACCAATATTCCATTTCTTGTACAGATCTATTTTTCTATAAATCAGCTAAGTGGCGCAATTCCAACAAATCTATCACAGTGTTCAGAGCTACAGCAGGTGTCCCTCTCTTACAACTTATTCACTGGGCAGATACCTGCGAAAATCGGCGACTTAACATCACTTCACACTTTATTCCTCGGTGGAAACTATTTGAATGGTACTATTGTTTTTATTCTTACCACACTAGATTCATGTAGTAGTATACATTTGTGTATGTTAAAATTGTTATACTTATTTGACAGGTACACTACCAGCTGAGATTGGCAATCTTCACAACTTGGTGGTTTTTTTTGCTGTTGAAAAAAATCAGATTGGGGGATCATTCCCTTTCAGTATTTTCATGAATATGTCTTCTCTGCAAGAATTAATAATATGGAGAAACAAGTTCACAGGGAATCTTTCAAAGGATGTTGGAAATCCTACAATGCTAATCGAATTATCAATTTCAGAAAACTACATGACAGGTAATTGTTGATGGAGTAAATTTTATTTTTGGTCCTTAACATAAAGCCATTTTAGTAAAGCCATTTTAGTAAGATGTTGGTTCAGAACATTAATTTTTTTATTTTCGAATCCCAAACAAATGAAAATAGGCTGGAATTGGTTCTTTTTATATGGTACCATAAAAAACTGTTCGATCAACTTTATTTCAGATCCATTTGTAGAAATCATGGTATTAAATATGTCCGGTCAATGGATTTTGACCAAATAATAAATGTGACGAGACATTTAATTTTGTGAAATTAAATGACATAGCGTCGATCTACATTTTACGTAGATAAATGTAGTATATTCACTTTCTCAAATCCGATTTCCGGTGAGTGAGAAATAGTGAATTAAAGTTGGGCATAATTAGCTTTTAATTAAAGCTTGGAGATGGAGCTTAGGGAATAATTAACTAGTGTTAATTATCCCACATTGGAGGATTAACACATCTTTTAATGTGTATAAATTAAGTGACTTTATGTTACTTAATAATTATAGTGGACCAAGATGGGTGAAAGAGCCCACACGCGCGCACACGCGCGCGCCGCCGCCGCCCGCCCGCCCTAGCCCGAGCCTGTGCTCGCGCTCGCGCTCGCGGGCCGCGGGCCCGGGCCCGATCCCGATCTTGATCTTGGACTTGGACTTGGACTTGGATCTTGGTCTTTGGGTGGTTTTGGGCTTGGGGCTTGGCCCAAACTATTCTTTTTGGACCACCGCCGAGTCAGCAATCCAAGTGGCTTGACACGTCGTCAAGCGAGGCACAGTCACGGCTGCCACGTGAGAAATCCACACGCTCCACACACGGATGGCACACTCCTGCCACACGCTCGTAACCGTCGGCGGTTACAAATCTGCCATGATGAGCCTTCATGGCTGTTGACCCACAGCAGTGGACTGAGCCTATAAATAGGCTAGCCACTCCATGCATTACACAACATCATTCACAAGCATTACAGCATAAGCTCTCTCCCTCTCTGCATTGTCTTTCTGTCGAAGCTCTGCCCTCTCCTATATCCAGTTCGCCGGAGCTCTACTGATTGCGGTGCTGCATCAATAGAGACGTAGCCGTTTTACCTTTGGGGACGACACGCCAAACCGAAGAGCACTACCGGGGTGTATCTCGTCTTGCGGGAAGAGGCCTCCTCGACTCGGCTCAAACATTTTTCACGGTTACTGTTTCATTTTTACATTTGTAATCTCATTCTAGTTCAGTTTCCTCTTTTGTATTCCTTCTTTTGGGTTGTATTACGCCCGGCTCTTATCTCTTGTAATCCAGAAACCAACAATCGCAACAATCGCAAGATGAGATAACTTGCCTTTGAAGGGATTTGGACCTTTTAAACTGAACTAAAAACTTTCGAAACTTAAACCTTTGCTGGAGATGTCGACGGAATCCAACACTGCTGCTGCCACCACCACCTCCGCCATTCCCTCCACCATGGCGACCACTGGACCGGTCAACACTTCATCGATTCTCTCGATGATGCCAACCCCCGGCTTCCCAGCTGCCTCATCCACCGTCCCTTGGGTTTGGGACAACCCCTTCGGGGCGTCCACTGGTTCCACCTTTGGTGGTTCGGTTGGTTCCACTTTTAGTGGTTCCTTCGGATCCTTTAATGGATCGAGTGTTGGTGCCTTCGGGCTCAATACTGGTGTTGGATCTTCCGGGATCAACACGAATGTGGGGGGCACTATGCCCAACACGAATGTGGGGGGTACTATGCCCAACACGAACATGGGGGGCTCTATGCCCAACCAAGTTGTTGGCTCCTTCGGGGGCAACGGAATTGGTTCCTTCAATGGACCAAGTGCGGCACCTATGGCACCAAGAATGATGCCACCCGCCGAGAAGCCACCAAAGTTTGGAGGATCTGACTTCAAGCGGTGGTACCAGAAGATGTTGTTCTACTTGACAACATTGGGCGTCGCCAACTTCCTCACGGAAAACGAGCCGCCAGCGCCAAGTGACCAAGAGACTAGGCTCGAAGTCATGGCGGACTACGAAGCTTGGAGAAAAGGAGATTATCTTTGTAAAAATTTCATTCTAAGTGCATTAGATGATAGTTTGTACAATGTATACTCCAATGTAACCACATCTAAACAAATGTGGGAAAGCCTAGAAAAGAAATATAGCATAGATAATGCTGCAGGGAATGAACAGGTCGTAGCGTCCAAGTTTATGGACTACAAAATGGTCGACTCTCGACCTATCATGGAGCAAGTCCAAGAGCTCCAAATGATCATCCACTCCTTAGTGGCTGAAGGGATGACCTTGCCCGATAAGTTCCTAAGGTGCACGATCATTGACAAGCTCCCTCCAAGTTGGAAGGACTTCAAGAGTTATCTCAAGCACAAGCGAAAGCAGATGACCCTTGAAGACTTGATCGTGAAATTGCGCATTGAGGCTGACGGGCGCAAAAGTGATCAAAAGGCTAAGGGATTCACCCCAAATGAAGCCAAAGCCAACCTGTTGGAGCGGGGCGGTCCCTCCAACAAACGCCCTCGCCCAAACCGTCCAAACGACAAAGGGAAGGGAAAGCAGCCTTCAAAGAAGTTTGAAGGCGACTGCTACAAGTGTGGCAAACCAGGCCACTTTGCTAAAGACTGTCGCAGCAAGAAGAAGAAGCCGGCAGCCCACGTCGTTGAGAAGGAGTTCAAAGACTGGATGAAAACGACCTCATTGCTGTGGTCACCGAAGAGGTTAACCTTGTTGATAACAAGGGTGGCTGGTACATCGACACCGGCGCTACTGCTCATGTCTGCTCAGATAAGAGCAAGTTTGCCTCCTACACTGCTGCTGAAGGGAGGAAGATCAACATGGGGAATCAAGCATCGTCCGAAGTCCTCGGCGTTGGCAACGTGATTCTCATGATGACGTCTGGCGTCACAATCACTTTGAAGGATGTGCTGCATGTCCCGGACATCCGCAAGAACCTAGTGTCAGGATCAATACTAGTTAATAAGGGGTTTAAACTTGTATTTGAGTCTGATAGGTTTGTCTTGTATAAGTTTGGAAAATCCCTCGGAAAAGGTTATGTAACCGATGGGCTTTTCAAGCTTAGTGTAGCAACTCGCAGTGTTGCAAAGCCATTGGCTAATAATAATAAAGCATCTACTTCCTCTTATTTGACCGAGTCTTCAAATTTGTGGCATTGTAGATTGGGACATGTAAATTCAAAAGCCATTAAAAGATTAGTAAATTTAGATTTACTAAAGGCTAATGAAGTGGATAATCAAGATAAATGTGAAATTTGTCTTGAAGCAAAAATGACTAAGTTGCCGTTTCATTCGGTTGAACGAAACACAAAACCCCTTAAATTAATTCACACGGACGTATGTGATTTAAAGATGGTGCAAACAAGAGGTGGTAAAAAGTACTTTATCACTTTCATAGATGATTGCACAAGGTATTGCTACATTTATCTTTTAAGAAGTAAAGATGAAGCAATAGAAGCGTTCAAAAATTATAAGAACGAGGTTGAGAATCAACTTGGTTGTAAAATCAAAATGATTCGAAGCGATAGAGGAGGCGAATATGTAGCCCCGTTTGAGGAGTTATGCAACGCAAGTAGTATAATTCATCAAACAACTGCTCCATATTCACCACAATCTAATGGTGTTGCAGAACGCAAAAATCGAACTCTAAAAGAGATGATGAATGCACTGCTTCTAACTTCAGGATTACCACATAACATGTGGGGGGAAGCTATTTTGACAGCCAACTATATCTTGAATAAGATCCCTCTCAAAGGAAAAGATGTCACTCCTTATGAGTTGTGGAAGGGAAGGAAGCCATCCTACAAATACCTCAAAGTGTGGGGGTGTTTGGCAAAGGTGATGGTTCCTCCGCCCAAAGAAGTTACAATCGGACCTAAGACGGTTGATTGCATCTTCATTGGATATGCACTTAACAGTAGTGCATATCGATTTGTTGTTCACAAGTCTGAAATATCGACTATCACAGTAGGAACAACAATTGAGTCAAGGAATGTTGTATTTCTCGAAAATACATTTCCTTGCAAAGACAAGGAAAAAGTCTTAACTAATTCTGAGACAAGAATTGAAGTAGAAGCCACTAGTTCTAAACAAGTGGAAGAAGAAGCCACTAGTTCTAAATCAGTAGATGCGGAACCTGAATCGCGCAAGCGTGCAAAGCCCGATCCAAAAGATACAGTACTAAGACGTGGTAATAGAGTCAGAACACCAAAAACTTTTGGTCCTGACTACATTGCTTTCATGTTGGATGAAGAACCAACATCGATAAAAGTAGCCTTTGCTGGCCCAGACGGGCTGCATTGGAGAGAAGCTGTTCAAAGTGAAATTGATTCAATTTTGCTAAACCACACATGGGTGTTGGTTGATTTGCCCGAAGGTGCTAAACCTTTAGGATGCAAATGGGTTCTTAAAAGAAAGTTTAAGGCCGATGGAACAGTTGATAAGTATAAAGCCCGACTAGTAGTAAAGGGTTTTAAACAAAAGGAAGGACATGACTTCTTCGATACCTATTCACCTGTAACAAGGATTACATCTATCCGGGTGCTTCTCGCTATTGCTGCATTGCACAATCTTGAGATTCATCAAATGGATGTAAAGACCGCGTTTCTGAATGGTGAATTAGAAGACGAAATCTATATGGAACAACCCGAAGGGTTTGTAGTACCTGGACAAGAGAAAAAGGTATGCAAGCTCGTAAAGTCCCTATATGGATTGAAACAAGGGCCATTGCAATGGCACTTGAAGTTTGATAATGTGATGTTATCAAATGGGTTTAAAATCAACGAGTGCGACAAATGTGTCTACATCAAGAGCACTAATAACGGTTATGTTATAGTGTGTCTCTACGTTGATGATATGTTAATCTTGGGTAGCAACACTCAAGTAATTAACGATACAAAGGCCATGTTAAAGAGAAACTTTGACATGAAAGACATGGGTCTAGCCGATGTAATTCTTGGAATGAAGATTCTAAGAACGAATGATGGAATCATCTTAACACAATCACATTATGTTGAGAAGATATTGAATAAATTCAAAGCCTATGATGGCGCGCCGGTTAAGACTCTTATTGAACTCGACGTTCACTTGAGCAAAAACAAAGGCGAGCCTGTTGCACAAGAAGAGTATGCACGGGTCATCGGGTGCATTATGTACTTGACTAATTGCACTCGACCTGACATTGCTTGTGCCGTGAACAAGTTGAGTCGTTACACGAGCAATCCAAGCAAAGAGCATTGGAGAGCTCTTGTGAGGGTTTTGAGATATTTAAAACATACTCAAAATCTTGGGCTACACTTCTCGAGATGCCCCCCGGTACTTGAAGGGTACTGTGATGCCAATTGGATATCCGATAATAGAGACTCACTTTCAACAAGTGGATATGCCTTTACTATTGGGGGTGGTGCTGTATCATGGAAATCCACAAAACAGACATGTATAGCCCGATCAACAATGGAATCGGAGTTCATTGCCTTGGATAAGGCTGGTGAGGAAGCCGAGTGGCTTAAGAACTTCCTTGAAGACATTCCATGTTGGTTTAAGCCAGTGCCACCAGTGCTGATCCACTGCGATAGCCAAGCAGCTATTGGAAGGGCAAACAATGGCTTCTATAACGGTAAGTCTCGACATATACGTCGACGACATAACACCGTGAGACATTTGATCACAACATGGGTGATTACAATTGACTATGTGAAGTCAATAGATAATCTAGCGGATCCGCTAACCAAAGGGTTAAACTGTGATCAAATGAATAAGTTGCTAGAGGGAATGGATTTGAAATCCACAAACTAAAGAATTGTCATAGTGGTAACCCAACCATGATGACTGGAGATCCCAAGAACTTGGTTCAAAGGGACAACTAAGCTATGAGAGTTCATGAGAAACACTCAACTATATCTATTCCCTAGAGAGCAATAGAGTGTTGGAGAGCTTGCCTAGTGGTAAAGGCTAAGTCTATGACTTTTAATGGTTCTTAAGGATCTCAAAGAGATGGAATTCTCAAAGAGACCAAGTATGTCAAGGTACTTGACTAAGAATCACCTATGTAAGTGCGAAGTGTGGTCGCTTCATAAAACGCACTTATGAATCCAAAGTGGTGTCCAAGACCGCAATGGACACAAAACGTGAGAACGGATGAGGTTGAGGTGTTTAAGCGTTAACACCATTGTCTCGGTGCACACCGTGGGGGATTAGTTCAAAGCATCGCGCTACTAAGCCGCCTGTGTATCCGATGGTGTCGACTATGGAGGGTTCAAAGTCAACAACTACCTATCCTTATGCTTATATACCTCTCGAGGGTTGAGCTTGTGTCTGCATGCATATGCATTCGGCTATTTCCACTCATGTGGGGGATTGTAGAAACCGGTCAATGGATTTTGACCAAATAATAAATGTGACGAGACATTTAATTTTGTGAAATTAAATGACATAGCGTCGATCTACATTTTACGTAGATAAATGTAGTATATTCACTTTCTCAAATCCGATTTCCGGTGAGTGAGAAATAGTGGATTAAAGTTGGGCATAATTAGCTTTTAATTAAAGCTTGGAGTTGGAGCTTAGGGAATAATTAACTAGTGTTAATTATCCCACATTGGAGGATTAACACATCTTTTAATGTGTATAAATTAAGTGACTTTATGTTACTTAATAATTATAGTGGACCAAGATGGGTGAAAGAGCCCACACGCGCGCACACGCGCGCGCCGCCGCCGCCGCCCGCCCTAGCCCGTGCTCGTGCTCGCGCTCGCGCTCGCGGGCCGCGGGCCTCGGGCCTCGGGCCCGATCCCGATCTCGATCTCGGACTTGGACTTGGACTTGGACTTGGATCTTGGCAGGTGGTCTTTGGGCTTGGGGCTTGGCCCAAACTATTCTTTTTGGACCACCGCCGAGTCAGCAATCCAAGTGGCTTGACACGTCGTCAAGCGAGGCACAGTCACGGCTGCCACGTGAGAAATCCACAAGGATGGCACTCTCCTGCCACACGCTCGTAACCGTCGGCGGTTACAAATCTGCCATGATGAGCCTTCATGGCTGTTGACCCACAGCAGTGGACTGAGCCTATAAATAGGCTAGCCACTCCATGCATTACACAACATCATTCACAAGCATTACAGCATAAGCTCTCTCCCTCTCTGCATTGTCTTTCTGTCGAAGCTCTGCCCTCTCCTACATCCAGTTCGCCGGAGCTCTACTGATTGCGGTGCTGCATCAATAGAGACGTAGCCGTTTTACCTTTGGGGACGACACGCCAAACCGAAGAGCACTACCGGGGCGTATCTCGTCTTGCGGGAAGAGGCCTCCTCGACTCGGCTCAAACATTTTTCACGGTTACTGTTTCGTTTTTACATTTGTAATCTCATTCTAGTTCAGTTTCCTCTTTTGTATTCCTTCTTTTGGGTTGTATTACGCCCGGCTCTTATCTCTTGTAATCCAGAAACCAACAATCGCAACACCATTTTGACCGATTTAGCAAATTTCGATTAGCATATGTAATTCTTAAAGAATAAAAAGGAGGAAAGGCGACGCTGATTTCGTATGGTTAGTAGCTTATGACGATATGTTTTGGACAACTTTAATCTTTACAAGATATTGCACATGCTAATAAAAATTGCTAAATGGATTTTAAATAGCATTGGCCACCAGTTTTTGACGATGTTGTAAAAAATGACCTATTCCGGCCCGTTTTCGTTTATTTGATATGAAAAAAAAAGTTCTGAACCAGACCAAAATGGACTTTAATCACAATTTGATTACATTTGGCGCTTTAATCTTATTTTTTAGGGATTATTCCCACTGAAATTGGGCAATTATACCGACTGAATATATTATCAACAGATGACAATAACATGAGTGGTTCAATTCCACATGGCCTCTTTAACATTTCTACTCTTCAAGCTGTTTCAGTAACTGGGAATACCATACCCTCTCTGGAGTTCTTCCACCCAATTTGTGCCAAGATGTAGCTCTTCCCATTATTGAAGAGCTTTTTCTTGCCGAAAATTCCATCTCTGGACCAATACCCAACTCTATCTCCAATTGTTCTCATCCCAGAATTCTCGCACTTTATGAAAACAATTTGAGTGGTTTTATACCTACTGATCTCGGCAACCTAAGACTTCTCCAATGCCTTCAATTGTTCAGCAACAATCTTTCTTCAAACCTCGATTTCATTACCTCATTGTCAAATTGCAGGTCTTTAAATCGTCTGACCTTAGATAATAAGAGCATCCGCAACGCGTCTCGTTGCCATCTATATCTCGTCTCAGCGAGACGAGACGGCATCGAGACGACGTTGCAGCCCTGCGTCTCGTCCCGGTCTCGGCGAGCATCTCATCCCAGCGAGACGGATGGCGCGCCAGCTCCCCACGCGCCAGCGCCACGTGGCGCGCGCTAGGCGTGACGCCCACTTGCCGGCCGGCGAGTGGGCGTCGTCACTGCTGACAAAATAAATCATTTTTTTAAAATTTAATTTTAATAAAAAATAATAAAAAAAATAAAAACGGTTATATGACCGTTCAACGGTCATTTTTATATATTTTTTTTTCTTTTTTACTCTATAAATACTTCTATTTCATCCTAATTATATACACAAACACACATCTATTCTTCTCAAATCATCTTCATTTACTCTCCAATTTTCATCTAAAAAATGTCCGGCAACGAAAACGAGGACGGCTCCGGCGGATATGACTTGAACGTGTTTGGAGATTGGGGGCATGTACAATGTCTTGGGTGGTTCCGGTTCTGGTCCGTCGACGCCGGGCACCCAAGGCTCGTCGACGCCGGAGTCGTACCAATCACCCTATTTTGATGTGGATGCATATGCTCATCCCTCTGCCCCGAGGTATGGGCAATCGCAGGGATTATCCCAATTTATGGAGGATTTTCCGGATGAACCCAATCCGGAAGGAGGACGCGGCGGTGGAAGCTCCATGGGTCGCGCATTCGACGCCGTGGAGGAAGAGGAGAAAGCGGCCGAGGAGAAGGAGGATATAGGCCGTCATCCATACAGCCGGGCGGACACGATGACTCTGTTCAACGCTTAAGTCAGCGTCTCGTACGATCCCATGTCGGGAATCAACAAACCCGCAAGTGTTTTTGGGAAAAGGTCACCGCCGCCTACAACAAGAACAAGCCGGCTCGGTCCCGCGGCCACACCCTGAAGATGCTCCACAGTCATTTTGACCGCGTCCACAGAGATGTCAAAAAATTTTGCGGTATCTACAAGAATGAAGCAGCTCAATACCAAAGCGGAACCAGTGGAGCCGACATTATGAGAGCGGCTTTGCGAGTCTTTTTTTACGACAACGGCAAAGAATTCAAACATATCGACGTTTGGGAGGCCGTCAAAACGTTGAAAGGTGGGTCAGTGGTGTCCAGTCCAGCAAGGGCTCGAGCTCGAAGCGCACAAACCACACGGCCGGTGGTCAATACTCGTCTAGTGAGGGCGGGTCAGGCAGCGCCTCACAAGAGGTTGAGGGCACGACCATCGATGAAGGGGGGCTCCTCCTATGGGCGTCGTCGGCCGCAATGGACCAAGGCGGCGAAGGCGGCTAGAGGGAGGAGAGGCCGAGGCGAATCAAGCCAGGCGACCTCGGGCTCGGGCTCGGGCTCGAACACTCTATTGTCCATGTACTTGACCGCCACGATGGCGGACCGCATGTCGCCTTCACAATATCAAGCCCATCTTGCCGGAATTGAGTATATGGCAAGACAAATTGGTATTCCGGCTCCAGGTAGCTTGAGTGCACCGCCACCGCCTTCGGGGGATGATTCGCCTGCGGAGTTGTTTTTTTAATTTCTATAAAATTATATTTTAAATTATGTAATTTTTATTTTTTTTGGATTTTAATTATTTGTTTTTTTTTGTTTTTTTTGAATTTAAAGTTGTATTTTTATTTTATTTAATGAAGTATGTTTTTTATTAATTGAATTTGTTGGAAAAAAATAAAAAATGAAATTGAATGAATAGTTAAGGGATGAGATGGTTAAGAGACGGTTAAGAGATGGAGTGAAAAGTATAATGAATCACGTGAATAGTGAAGAGATGAGACGGTTAAGAGACTGATAAGATAACGCGTCGCGGATGGCCTAATCCTCTGTACGGCGCCATTCCACCTTCTATCGGGAATTTATCTTCCTCGCTCCAACAAATCTTTGCCGCCGGCTGCAAATTGAACGGCACCATTCCTGCTCAAATAGCAATTTAACAAGCTTGATGACCTTGGATTTAACATGACAATGAGTTATCTGGTAATATTCCCCTCTCTATTAAACACTTGCATAAACTTCAAGGATTGAATATTGGTGCAAACATGTTACAAGGCCCCTTTCCAGAGGCTATATGTAATTTATACAACTTAAATGGCGTAGCGATTCGCCAAAATCAATTCTCTGGTTCAATTCCTAAATGTTTGGGAAATGTCTCTTCTTTAAGAGTTGTTTTTCTGAACGCCAACATGTTCCATTCTGCCATACCATCAACCTTATGGGACCTTAAAGATTTGCTGAATTTTGATTTGTCCTCAAATTCATTTAACCTCAAGAGATAAGCAACTTAGGAGCAATAATCTCTATTGATCTCTCCATGAATCAGTTCTCAGGGTCTATTCCTGACACTACTGGAAAGTTGCAGAATTTGGCAAATCTGTCTTTGGCAAATAACAGACTAGAAGGTTCTATTCCAGTTTCCATGGGAAGCATGCTCAGTTTGGTGACTCCTGACTTGTCTCACAACAACCTCTCTGGTTCAATTCCAAAGTCTCTGGAAAAACTTCAATACCTCAACCATTTCAATGTCTCTTTCAATAGTTTTGAGTGGAGAAATTCCTAGTGGTGGCTCTTTCAGAAACTTTACTATGGATTCTTTTAAGGCCAATGAGGCATTGTGTGGAATCCCGAGATTCCATGTCCCTATTTGCCCTGGAGTTTCTAATCATGTACTATCAAAGAGGAAAAAGGTGGAACGAGCTTTATTTGTTGCGGCTTTCGTTTCAATTGTGTCTTTGGCTTTTATCTTAATTCTATGCAAAAGGAAAGATAAGGCAACTAGAGAAGTTGATGAGTTGATACCCATTCTGCCAGAAAGAATATCTTATTTATGAGCTTATGCAAGCAACTGAACAACTCAGTGAGAGCAATCTTATTGGAACTGGGAGTTCTTGCTCTGTTTACAAAGGAATTCTTAACAATGGGAATGTTGTCGCTGTTAAGATGTTCAATCTTCAATTACAAGGCATTTCTAGGAGATTTGATGTCGAATGTGAGATACTTGATAGCATTCGACATAGGTGCCTGACAAGCGTCTTAAGTTGTTGTTCCAATGAAGAGTTCAAGGGGTTGGTACTTGAATATATGCCCAAGGGAAACCTTGAGAAATGGTTATATTCTCATAATCATTGCTTGAATTTTATGGAAAGATTAAATATAATGATTGATGTTGCATCTGCTTTGGAGTATCTTCACCGTGTCTGTTCAACACCTATTGTTCAAAGCGACCTGAAGCCAAGTAATGTGTTGTTAGATGAAGATATGGTTGGGCATGTAAGCGGTTTTGGGATAGCATGGTGTTAACCAACACCCTAGGAACATTGAGTTACATTGCTCCAGGTGACATTGTTATTCTTTGTATATACTTATTAATAAATGAAGTCTTATGTTTAATGACTGGTATAGCATGTTAGTATTTTTGTGTGATTTTAGAGTATGGTTCAGAAGGACTAGTCTCCACAAGGTGCGATGTGTATAGCTATGGTGTGATGTTGATGGAAGTATTCACGAGAAAAAGGCCTAAGTGACGAGATCTAAGCTTGAAGAGTTGGATTGAAAGGTCAGTTCCAGAATTCACATATCAAGTTATAGATGTCAACTTAGTAGTGAATGTTGAAGAAAAACATGGCCAAAATATTTTGGAATTGACAACATCCATATTGGAGTTAGCTTTAAAGTGCTCTGCACATTCCCCTAATAAAAGGATTATTATGAAAGAAGCTCTACCAGAGCTGCAGAAAATCCAACGTGGATTTTTGGATGAAGCTTACTTAAATCAATGAGGGCAACACCTCCTTACTTCAAAGGATTGAATTGCTGTGTAATTCCATTGACACTTTTGTGTTATGTTTTCTATGCATTATTCATTGAACTTTTCTTTATCTATGTCAAATTTTATGTTTTCAAACATTGTCATCAATGAGATCTGAAATTTCTCCCACTTTTATGCTTTGAATTATTCTTATGATGAAAGGGCTTTGAAATAAATACTCCTACTCCCTCCGTCCCATAAAATGAACGAATTTGAATGAAGAAATGGCAATTTTTAAATTAGTCTATTAAGATAGTGGAAACTAATAGTAGTTAGTATGCAATTTAATCTACACAACACCAAAAATGCTTCCATCTTTAAGTTTGATTGTTTCAATTAAAGGGAGCAGTAGGCATCAATCCATTTAAAAGAAGATTATTGTTCAATAAGAAGTGTGGAGTAGTATACTATATTCTTGGTTTCAGACGGAGAAGAGAGTAATCAACATTACAAAATACAACATCCTGTATTGCAAATCTAGCCATTACATCTACCCATATCTACTAAAGTTTCCTACCACATCTCAATCTTTAAAAAATACATGTACAAATGTTGTACTAGAATTGAGTGAATACCACCCATCATCCGGTAAAAAATCAAGAAATGAGCTCCAGCCAATACCTTCACCTAGATAAAATTTTCCAATCAAAACACCGAATAAAGCATCAATCATAACCGGCAACGGACGAGGTTTGAAGCATTCACCTCAGCAGAAGAGGCCCAACAGAAACTAAGATAATGATCTGTGTGGAACGCGAAGAAATTGGAACTGAACCTAGATCAAGTTGAAGTCATGTCCTTTGTCGTGGATTCAGTCAACAGATTCGCCATAGATTGTATTAGGGATGTCGGATCATAGATTATGCCCGCTGCTGCATCGTGTACTGATTCAACAGTTATCTACAATTTCAAGATAACCAACAAAAGATTAACACGTAGGAAGCAATTCACGTGTATATATTGCATCAAAGAACACATACCACACGAGAGATCCCTTGCGCAGCCAATTTATCAGTATCAATGAGAATCTGACCACCTTTGGGCACAAATATTGTGTTGATGTATTGGTTAGGCTACAAAAAGATGCGAATAAAAATTTGGGTCATATTTGAGTTTTTTATGGGTCAAAATAGCGCACAATTCACATGAGGTAGAATCAAGAATAGATAGTCGAGTAAATTCAAGTAGAGTTTCTCATATTTCACAAAACACTAAGCAACGATAAAAAAAATAAAATAAGTAATTTTATAAAAGAAAGTCGGGATACTTACAGGACTGTTTAGACTCTTATGAGGATCGCCATACGTTCTGTTCAGAGCATCGGCAATAGCTGTCACAAAGCAGGAAGCTGTAAAGCCGCCAGTTTCTCTATCATGCGTACCATTCAAGAGAAGCACCTTCAAGACATGATTGATTGTAAGAAAATGAGATCATCTGAACATAACATAGATACAATCATATGTACATACGTATATAGCAAAAAAAAGTTAATAATGGTAAAACCCATTACACAGCCGAAAAGTCAATTAAAGAGATCAAATCATATTAATTAGGCAAGAAAAATTGAAGGACGTACGATCAAGATATTTCAAGCTTAAAAATGTATTAATACCTTGGGACATGATCTTGAAGAAATACTTTCACCAATTCCACGTAAAACCTGAAAATGAAGCACAAGCAACAAAGTAGTTCAAATGAAGACCACAAGTTATGTACTCAACGCTCAAAAGGGGGTATTTCAGCTAAAGGATCACAAATAGTGACAAGATTTTTAGCATAAAATATAAACAACCCAAAAGATGGTGTTTACAAGAGAGGGACAAGTGCTTACGAGAGAGGGGCATATCGAAGTAAACAGTGAACCCATGGCATAGATAATGCAGTCAACGCTGTTCAGCTGGTCTAAGACAGATGGATTTGCAGAAGGAAATACCTGTAAAAAACCATATAAAATCATGAGAAAGTATTTCAAATCGAGAACGCATTTATTCCTAGCCCTTGAGTCTGGTTATTAGAAGCATGTAACATGTGCACATAGCATAATCACAAACTCAAATTATGCGTCGTGATCCAGTGATATAAGCTAAAAGAGGTCCTACCTCATGCAATAAATTGCTGCCTTCGCTAGACATGTAAAAGACCCGCTTTATTCTTGAAGGAAGAGTTCGAGCTGAAGAGTGACTCTGTAGAAGAAACCACCTCTTCAATCAAACATACAGGAATTTACACTGTGATGCAGTAACCAAAGAAAAATAGAAGATGAGTTGACAAATAAGACCAGGACCTGTCCAATAATAAAACCTCAAATCGTATGAACTGATAACACAGTGCTATACTGGCAAAAATTGAGGGATTTTATCAATCACTACCAGCCAGCGGAAGTAAAGAGGTATATCAACATATGTCAACTTTTAATCATATTTACCTTATCTATAGGCTGCATAGATCCACTGGTTGGATGTGAAATTTCATTCTGACCCCGTATTATGGTTCCATCCTAGAAATCGATCAGAAAAAAGTGTAAATTTAAAACTTGTGACATCAACTCATAATTAAATTTCACAAGCCTGGCATGGTGCGATGTCAGAAAGCATCCTATGGCGAAATACATGTATTCGTACCCATAATTCACAACCCAAGGTAAGCCTATCATTTGTGGATATAACTGGTAGGACCAGACTTTCTGTTGGAATTTGTGACACACGTGAAAACAAGAAAATTGCAGCATCTAGAGACTGAAAGAATATCCGAGCTCCAGCAAAGAAAAAATTTCCGATGCTGCAAGTAAGAGAAGAATGACCTGATATTCATTTTGGTTTTGAAATAAAAAGAGCAAACATAACACATATACAGCATGTTGATTCGATCCTGCATTGAATTATAATTTGCAAAGGAAACTCTACCAATTAATGAAATCCAGAGATAGACAGACAGTAGTAATACATTCAATACAAGAATATGTATTTTGGGAATTTTTCACAAATAACTGGGTACCTTCCGTTGCTGAAACAGAATACTTCATCCGACCTTCTAAGGATCTGCAAATTATAGTTTTTCCCTATATTTATAATGAGCATAATTGTATAAACCACTATAACAGAAACGTGGTAATACTGGTGTGGACTGTTTATTCTAGAAAATTCAGCATATTCCAAAGACGGCATCAAGGATATTATATGGTCTCGCCAAATTTGGCACATATATAAAATCACTAAATAGACAATGGTTAAAGACAATTAGCCCTTACATTCTAACAGATCATTCAAACGAAATACTATTCAAGAGATTCAAAACATAATTAGTGACCAAAGCTAATATACCAAATGCTAACTCAAATCAATACTCTTTGGGGCTGTTCGGTTTGCAAGATTATATTTCATGATTGAATATGTATTGTGTTTGGTTCATAAGATTGAATCCCACAACTTAATCCTAGATGGATAGTCTTATGATAATTAGTCATAGCCACCCCCTCCAGCTAAAATAATCTCACAACTTAATCCTAGTTGGATAATCGTATAATAATGAGTAATGGCAACCGAACGTCAGAAAAACTATGAAAATACTTTCCGTGCCAAAAAAATAGAAAACACTAATGCAGTAATGCCTTTTAACAAGGACCAAATGATCCTTCTTGGAGAAGTGGAAATCAATTAGCCCTACCAAAGAAACAGAGTAGTGACCACTAGGCAATACGAAGCTATTTCAGGAATTAAGTTAGAACAATGAGATATGCCACTTGAGAACGCACTGAGTAATAAGAGCAACATGCTCCGGACAAATACGGACCTGATCCTGGAAATAAACCAAAAATGCTCGAATAGTCTCCCTGTATGCTTTTGAGACACCTGTCCAAAGAGAATGGTTTCCTTCTACAATATCATACCTGTTGAATTGTCAACTTATCAGACAAGCAATCATTGTTCAAAACATACAATAACTTCGCAAGAAGATCTCAAGACTTCATATGAAAATAGCCCAAAGGAGAATAAAGAACCAGTGGAAAGAGATCACTAAAACACGATTTCTCTCATTACCATTCGAACTTCGCCTTTTGTGCTTCAAGGGGCAACCGGTGACCTAGCAATGTCCGAACTGCAAGAGCCTCAGAGGAACTCGGATCAGATAGTCTCAAGCATCTCGATCGAATGTCTCCAACAGCTGGCCCTCCTGCAAACAAGAATCCATGTCAGTATCACATGATTCCTCAAAGCCTATTTCAGTTCCTGAAATGACAGGGTCAATATACAACACACCAAGAACACGAACAATCTCCGCCGTGCTCCCTCCATCATCAGAAACAGGGAGAACATGAGCCACATGGACTGTTAAGCTCTTAAGCTCTTCCACAACACCATTGAAGGCAGTTCCTCCTGCAACACTGCAAAGTTTCAATATTGCTTCGACACTGAAAGATGATGAAAATTTTCGTTTCACATAGATATAATGCAGGGTTTATATCAAATTCTCCACTACAACTACATGAACCTTAGATTCCGATTCACCCATTTTTTTTATTTCAAACATATTAACATGGCAGTGCTAAAATCACATTAATTGATTAAAATGCAAAAACGGGTTAGCAGTTGAGAGCACAATCACAATCTTGAATCAAGACTTGTACAAAGTTTTCTTGTTCATTTAATCCTAATTAGGCATTGATCAAGGCTTAATTACCAGGAAATCATCAAGAACTAACATTCAAATCCTAGCATTACGAAATCCAAAACACCCAATTCTTCATTTCCTAAAAAAACTAACCATAAAGAAATCACCAAGAAAGTAAAAAAGATGACGTACCCGAAAAGACAAGCAAAGAGGGCTGAGAGGAGACGCTCTTTGGAGAGGTGGAAGCATAAGGGCAGTGAGAATGGTGGGTGGGATTAGAAGAGGGAGCCATGAGAGAGAGGTTTCGGGAAAATGGCGTGGAACGGTGATGAGAGAGAAAGAAGGGAAATGAGATTTGATATGGGGTATTTAAAAGAGAAAGAGGAGGCATGAAAGGCGGGGGTCCCAAACAAGTATCCGCCATAATCACTGTTGTTCAAGGCAACACTCTCGTCCACCTGAAATTCAGAATCTCCTATTTCCCTTCTATTTTTCTTCTTCCTCATTTCTAATTATATCTTCTGCCTTTCAAAGCTTTTGTCTTATAGTAGTAGTATGAATTTTGAAATGCATTTACTTCAAATAAAAACTATGTTGAAGACTTGAGTTTGAAATACTACCCTCTTATAAGGCGGATCTCCTACTCCATATTCATCAGGGCATCAGATATTTCTCGATTAATTTTCAAATATCGGATCTAGCTTAGGTACTTATATTTTGGAAAAATCTAAATTATCAGATTGGATATTGGGTATGCTCGAATGGATAACCTGATTTTATTAGTCAATTAATTTTTACACACAAATTCCATATAATTCCCTTCTTTAATCGGAGGTTAGATTTATAACTGAATTAATTAAAAAGCCAATAAAACAAGGGCAATGATAAACGTACATAATTGTATATACATAGTTTAACTTTTTTTAACATTTAATATTGAAAATCGTTTTATAAACATTAATTGATTTAGAATAAATTTCATACTAACCATTTTGCAACCTCTCGAAAAAGATTAAAAATTTAACTTAATATTTGTATATTTAAGCAAAAAATATTTTCTTATTAAAAATTGTATAATTAATTGGAATCAATCTCAAAATAATATTATGATTCGACATAAAATTTCTATATCACTTCTTTCTTATTGCTACATATAATACAATAAATAACAAAACTAATTTTTTATTAAATTCACTTAAATTTAAAAATTTAAGGATATTATATATATGTACAATTTACGTACATTTACCTTTTCTCTTTAAGAAAAATACCAATTTAATCCATTCTTTAATTGATTCAAATTGGACAAGGCTTAACTCGTAGTTCCAAATTCAGTTACACACAGAATATGGATAGAAAAGTGATGAAAGAAGATGTTTACGAGTTAGGATCCTTACCAGTTACCAAAGACCTTTGGGTTTTTATCAATGAATTTGAAGACAATTTAATGACTAGTTTCACTGAGAAAGAAATATAAAATGGGCTCAGCTATCCAACTATGAATATTATATACTGTATTAGATAGTAATTGTAATAATAATAATGATAAGAATATGTGTTTATATGAGCAACTTAGTTAAAATATACTTGTGCAATATTTTGGTGCGGCACCACTTGAATAATTTAACTTTGTCGACGTGGGTTATGAAATTAAATTCTTTAAACAACAAATAAAAACAAAGATTCATTTTATCAGATCCAAAAAAAGAAAAATACATATGCACCAGCCGGGAATCGAACCCGGGTCGTGGCAGGGTACTATTCTACCACTAGACCACTGGTGCTTGATGTATAATGTAATAAGTTATAACTATATATTCAAATGCATTATTGATTCCCCACAAGAAATGGTCAATATTCAGATGCAAAATGTACTTAATGAATGGAGTTGATACAAAAAGTCAACCCATTTTCGACCATTACAATATACAGATCATGAAAAACGCATTCACCACCAATCCACCACCATCATCTACAGCACTACAGCACCAAACAACTCTCACTCGAACAAGTTCGACGAAGAATCGATGCAAGAAACACGCTGCCTCTTACGGGGGATAAACAGTTGCTCAGCAGACTCCGCCAATGCAGAAAACTTCTCAACAATATCGCTCAAAGCTGCACGAACCAAACCGACCACACCGTCGTCCCCTTCAACTGACGTGATCAAGAACGCAATCTTCACCCTGCTTCCCAATGTGGATACCTCGGATTTTACCACTTGAACCGGCAGGCTTTTCATCACCTGCCTCACATCAGACAGCAGATCAGGCCAGTGTTCGCAGCAGAGGGAGGCCATAAGCAAGAACGAGCCATCGCCACTATGGTTCTCAACTCTTCCAACTTTCACTTCATCCGTGTCCATTGGGATGTGCAGGCCTTCGCTGGCTTGTGACGCGGTTTCCCTCAGTTGCTTTATTTGGCTCACGACTTCGGCTAGCAGAGTCGCCTTGTCCATCTGCTAATAGACAAAATAACTTTCATCAAACTCTGAAAATTAATGCATAAAACAAGTACTCCATAAAATTATCATAAACATGTCAACCAAAAAAATATATAGTTGAAACACAATGCAAAAATCAAAATCAAATTAGACAAAGTCAGAGTTTGACAAAACACTGCATCTAATTGATGCAGACATTTAGCAAAGTAGTAATATAGTGTGGTTTGTCAATCTTTGCATTTGAATCATAACTAGGGAGGGTTATTACTATCAAGTCAAAATTTGCAGCAGAAGTCCCAATCGTTGCTAAACTTCACTTGATCACGTCTAACTCACTGATGACTCCAGACAACAACAATATATCATATTCTATCAGCACAAAAACAAATAATTGGTGTAGAAATTGACTTGTGAGACTAAACATAAAATGCAATCCCTACCTGCATCAGCAGGTAGTTAGCCTTCCATCCAACCAAAATCATCATTCAATCACATCAAAGTATAGCCTCACTTTCTATATACAGAAGAATTGACTAGAAAACAATGGAGTTGACATTGCAAGAGTAGAACAACCTCACTTCCTAAATTCAAAGGGCAATATACTCACACGCGTCTAATATTTTAATCGAGTATAGTAATAGAAGACGAACGCAGTCCACATTCCGTGAAGACAATCAATCCCTAGTTTATCAAAACTCAGTCTTTTCCTACTATTTACTACTAACATTTAACCTATCATGAAAGGGGGCTAAACAAGCACACAAGTAATCAATAATACCAATCAAACAATCCACAATAATGATGGAAAATATAAACAAACTCTAAAACTACATCTTAAAGCACACTAGTAATCAACAATAGAACTAATCAACATTCAAAAGCAAGCATCTATACATTCACACAGCGGACCTTTTCATTGTTCGGTACAAGCCCACGAAGGCTCTCCAAATGTGCATTGATTCTTTCCCTTCTCCGTCTCTCTGCCTCGCTATGACTCCTTAAAGCCTCAACTGTCTTTGTCGCCGAAACCCCATTTCTTTTCCCCACTCTCCCACAAGCCTTGACTAACTCCCCCTTCTCACCGTCCAACACCAAAGAATGCTTAACAGGTGTAGACAAACACCCCCGTTTTTCAACATTCATAGTTGAGTTATGCAGCAATTGATACACATCAGACTCATTGCTGAAACCATACTCATTCTCACACTGCATCATACTACAAGACTCTTACTCCCACTACAATTTAACTGTGTAGTTAAATGGAAATGTAAAAATTTCAATATCAAGACAAATAATATTCGTTCCAAGATATCAGCACAGAGCATGCCACAAATAACACATGCTTCATGAGTCAAAGCAAAAGCAGCCCATAAACTATAAAAAAGGCACAAAAAGTAATAATCTTGAGTCACTAAGAATATAAAGCTTCAAGAAATTCTGAAAAATAAGTTGAAAATAGGATTTATGGGTCAAGGCCAGGGGGGCGAGTGGCGAGGGAAAACCAGAAAGCAAGCATTTTTGACTGAATTTTGAGGGTTGCAAGTGAGGGGATTGTGATTATCAGCAATGGCGTGGACATTGCTTTAATTTGATGAAGGAGGGATGACAAAATCGAAGTGGGCTTGAAGAATGGGATGAAGACGCAGAACTAGAGGCAAATTAGCTTCTTTTTCTTTTTGACGGTGTCGAATTCCTGCATTTCTGAAATCTTTTGCAAACTCAAATTCAAGAAACCAAGGCAAGGGGGATAAGATAAACGAATAGCCTAACACTGTGTGAAATTTATATTACATTCGGAACTTAAAAATACAAAAATTAAGTCAATTGATATCGGCTACGTAAGAGTAAGACAGCTAAATTTTAACTGCAGCTAACTACAACCGTTGATTTTTCGGTTATTAATCAACTAGTAGTAGTAGTATTTCTTTTTTCCCAATAATCGATACACTATTTATTACAACTATTGAAATAACCGATTAATAAGAAATTTTGATTTATTTTTCCTCTTTGCTTTTTTCTATACCTGATTGCTAAATTAGTATTTTAATTTTATCATCATTGTGCAGTATCTGACTCACTGTAATAAGTTACTAATATTACAACTCGCACGTTATGAGTGAACTATATATTATAAACATCCATATTTATAAAGCTTCGAATACTTTTTTGTAAATTCTTTTGTTTTTGAATTAGTATCATTAGTATTCTCTTCATCCTCTTTTAGTCATCATTTAATATTTCTACTTCAAAAATAAAGTTGAATCGAGTGAAATTATTTGATACTAGTATACCATATTTGGTCAACTGCCGCCTAAACTACTCACTTTGACATCACATTCTTGATAATCAATAATTAATTAGAATGAAGACATAGGGTTTCAATTATTTTATAGTTGACTTAGCTGAGTATTGGTTGAGTGGTATCTTTCTCATCAACATTTTGACTTCTTATTGTAATTGTCGAGTCTAGGTTCAGTTTACCTGCAGGCCTAATTTTGAACCTCATATTGCTAAGAAAAAAAAACGTTGATGATTAGTCTAGTTAGTGATGTAATTAGAAATTTAAACAATTCGATGAAAATTTTAAAATAACATATAACAATTCGTGCGACTTGTCAATCAAGTTTCGTTCCTTTTCTTATAAGTAAATTATGGTTCCTTGTTAACCTATTCAGATCAAATTAAGACCTAATTATCATTTTGTTGTGAGTAAAAGAGTGGTGCAATATAGGGATGGGCTGAAATGTAGCAAATATAATAAAGAGGCCCAAATGATTATAGGCCATAGACTGTAAGTAATACCCGTAAAGGAAAAGGCCCAAATGATGAATCCCAGTTGAAAAGCAAACGGCAGAGCTTAGCTTATTTATGGGTCAATTTCATACATCTGGTGCCTGAGAATTGAGACGCTACGCCATTAATTTTTAAATTGATTTTGACAAAAAAGTTCAACAGCAGCTAACCAAGACTTCATATAAATAGATAATAGTACAAATTTGATGTCTATAAAATGGAAGTAGAGGAGCTTCTCTTCTACCGTTCTACGAAATAGAGTTTTGAATCTATTTATGCTTCACCGTGTTTCTCAGGTAGACATGGACCTCTAAATGCATATTTCCTATTTCCTTCTATAAATACACTTTCCATTCTCAATTGATTCATAAATCCAACACTCGTATTAACCAAATATAGCCAACACATTTTCAAGAGATGGCCCTTGCACCCTCTTGGAAGCTTCTCATTGCAGCGATCGTGCTGCTACACCTCTGCGCTTCTCTAGCTGCAGCTCGAACTGCACCCGATGATGGAGAGGCATGAGAAATGGATGGTGGAGAATGGGCGCATGTACAAAGATGAGGGAGAGAAGGTGAAGAGATTCAATATATTCAAGGAGAACGTTGAGTATATCGAGTCCTTCAACGAAGCAGCTTCAAAGCCTTACAAGCTTGCTGTCAACAGATTTGCTGATCTCACCAATGCTGAGTTTCACAACTCTAGAAATGGATACAGAACGGGACCTAAGGCTTCTGTTTCGTCGCCGTTTAGGTATGCGAATGTGAGTGCAGCTCCAGCCAGCATTGATTGGAGGAAGAAAGGAGCTGTTACTCCAGTTAAGGATCAAGGCCAATGTGGTAACTCTCTCTCTCTCACACATTTCTAATTCATTCAAACATTACTTGCAAGGTGTGGATGGCACTTGCAACTCGAAGAAGGAATCATCTGACGCAGCTAAGATCACTGGGTACGAGGACGTGCCATCCAACAGCGAATCAGCACTCCTCAAAGCAGTGGTGAATCAACCGATATCCGTGGCAATTGATGCTAGTGGTTCAGACTTCCAGTTCTACTCGAGTGGAGTCTTCACAGGAGAGTGTGGGACCGAGCTAGACCATGGTGTGACTGCAGTTGGGTATGGCGCGGCTAGTGATGGCACCAAGTATTGGATTGTCAAGAACTCGTGGGGCACGAGCTGGGGCGAAGATGGATACATCAGAATGCAGAGGGATGTTGGAGCTGCAGAAGGCCTCTCGGCATTGCCATGGAAGCTTCTTATCCAACAGCCTGAGATTGGGATGAAGTTTGTGCAAACTTATTATAAAAGTGATGTGTATATGGATTCATATGTATATATATATATATATGTAAATTACGTACTTTCCAAGAATTAATTGTGATTGAAGAAGTTTCGTATCCAAGAATTTAGATGATGGGATTTACCCAAGAATGTCTTAGATTAGCCAAATTGAGTACAGAGCACAATCGCATATCAATAATTATGCAGGAGTTGTCAAATCTTCCAAGACCAAAAAAGGCTGGTGATTCTAGATAATCATCTACTATCAGGCATTATACCGTCTGCTTTATAAGTAAAGAAACTAACAAAGTCTTCTACATGAAATAAAATTTTTAAGATCGAAAAAAAACTTCGTATTCTTGTCACTCATCTTTATATATTACTCCTATATAGGATGTTGTTCTAACAAATATTGAGAGAAGATATACAAGTTAGTAATAGTATATATGGAAGCATATTGCGATTGTAGAGCTACAAATTAGCAGCAATGAACGTAGAGGAGGTTTCCTGTAGCATCTCCTGTTGCTTAATGGTGTCCGCAACATGAGCTACCACTCCAGCTCCAGCGTTGTGAAACCACTCGTTTTTCACCTGATTGAGAATCAACAAATCACATGGGAGGGGAGTGGCACATATGAGTTACAAGAAGTTTGAGGAGGCTCGCGTTCTTACATGGATGTTATTATGAGCAAAGAAGGGCCAGAATGATGAGTGAAAGCTAACATCAACTTTCTTCCAGCCTAGTCGCTGCAAACCATGGATCATCTCCTCTGTCAGAAGAGAGCAAAGAAGTAAGTATTCATATTAACAGATACTAGTTGTCTAGCTGCTTCAGTTACCATTTAGTATGTATGTACCTTCCACGATCTCGTGGTAGTCTACTGTGTTTTCTACGCTGGGTTCATTTTTAGCAGCCTCCTTTGCTTTCGCTGCTTCTGGTGGGAAATGCGGAGCCTCATATAAAACGGGAGGGCAGTACTCCACATCAACAACATGTTTGTAGCCATCCAAAGATCGCCTAGGAGGCTGTCAAAGTTCAAAATCCTCACAAGAGTGATAGCATGGAATCTTGTCAACTTTTTATCTAATTTCTTGATAGAATGAATCCTCAGACAGCATGAAGAAAGAGAGGGAGTAGAAGCAGTCTTCTACAGCTTAGGCTAAATGTTAAGCGAATCAGAATTGCAAGAAAAGCAATTATATTTACTATCTATATCCATGCATTTTTATCCACACATCTCGAACTGAATCATGCAAGCCGCTAGATCTAAATTGACACTCAGCACAATTTTATTTTATTTTTATCAGAAAAGGGTTCTAGAAGACACTCATCTATTGTATTGTGAAAACAAAGTTGCAGTTGACGATAATAAACACATTTAAATATAAATTGATATAAGAAAATACAGATTATTATCATTCTTTTCTTCATAAGAAACTACTCAGTAAAAAATATTTCACATACCTTGAAAAGCTCCTTTTCTCTTCGTATGGATGATGTGCGCCAACCAACCATATCTGTGTTTGTTAAGAATAATTAATTGAACAGAGAAAAACACAGATTTTCAAATACTCTTTCTGGATGCATCAGGATTCAGGATACGGTCATAAGAGACATTAGCATAAAGGACTCGGCATCTGAAAGCACCAAGTGCTGATCTGTAAAAAAAGTCGACCAATAAGATTCAACTTTGCGGAAATCCCATGTTTATACACTTGGAACTTACATAAATTTTCCTTCTTCACAATCTGATGCCATTCTCAATAAAAGAGGGGGTTTACTGGGTTTTCCATCTGTGAGGAAGAGCTGACTCCCAGTTCGGCCAGTAAAAATAGGGGCAATAGGAGCAGCAAGTTTTTCCAAGAAAGGTACACCAAGAAGGAATGGAAGCTGCCACCGATGAGAAAATTAATGAGTTTGTGAATCAAATCCATAAAACATATGACAATCAGCTAAGTTGTCTGCTAAGGAATGTACCTGCCTATTTCCTCTCACTCCAAGATGAGGTGTTGCCAGGGTGATAAAGTTAATTGCCTCCATCCCGGCAATCAAACCTTTATTTGAAGAGCCCGAGGATTGGAATGCCATGGCCTGAGTCCCAACTACATCACCAGGAGTGTACAGAACAGCGATTGCATATCTTGCAAATAGTCCACCAAGTGAATGGGCCAGAAAGGATATTTTCTTTAGTCCCTCTGTCTTTTTCACAACCTGAATGACCTGCTTATTGGGGTAATAATTAGTTTTGGTTGCAGAATCTACATTAATAATTCGTTTATGGAGACTGGGAAGGAAAATGAAGAAGGGGATCTGAGAACATGTTATAACATTAGCAGAAAAAGACGCATATGAAGTGACTCCTCGTGAAACAATTCATCCATGATAACTACACTAAGACACTCCAGCAATAATACGACAGGTACAAAGATTCCCTCCCAAACTTACTTCATCGGCAAGTCGTTTTCCAGCACCATCAATCCCCGTGAAAGTCTTAGTGTACATGTTACATGAACTAGCTGCACATAATAAGCAAGTTTCAAATGCTTGCACAGCTCAGTTATTATTAAAAAACACACTTTCACAGGGAATGCTTTATGAATTGCCTGCTGCAGTGCACATAACATGAGAGGAACTAGATCCAAATAATTTCACCAATGTGTTTGTGTGGTTAATGTTGAACAGGTCAATTGGATCTTGTCTAAGTTGAGCGAACATCATATTTTGGCAATGCAAAAACAACATACCATAAATCAAAAACTTCTTTCCTACTCGTCTCTTCAACTCCGTGTCAAAATACGTCCAATCACTTGGGCTGCAATAGTTGGAAACCTCAATCAATGTTAATAAAACATTGTGAGTGAAGTGCCAACTGTTTCCAGTGAATTATTATTGACTACAACATTGTGTAAGGACAGGATTATGGAGTTAAATGAAATAGCCTCGTCCAGAAAGTAGCACAATTATCATGAAAAAGTACTTCTAAAGTCTAAACGTTTCTTCAACTAGCTTATGGGGTGAGAAGCCTCCACCGATTTTGCATACAGCACAAGTCTAAATGAACCAGATCTTAATGTTAGAAATTCACATCATGGTTTCCCAAGTAAACTGAAGAAGTCCATAGTATTTGTAATACTAAATACTAGCATTCTCAAGATGGTACCTATTAAACATCAATGCTCGTTTTTAGGAATGGTGCATTCTCTGGAATCAAATCATTCTACGACACATTTTCCTTATCAAAAGCCTAGCTCATCTAGAGAAGTCAATAATGCAAAACATGTATGCCATGAAGAAAGAAGCATAAGGAGTTGAGGCCTCAAATGAAATGAAGAGATGACAGCAGTTCAAGGTTTTATCTCGAAATATATATAACTACTTTCTACCTCAGTCTTATCCTCAGTTGTAGACAATTTCATTCGGAGACAACATTTTATGCTATCAAATTGGAAGCATGTCTATCTATTTCTGGTGATTGCATAAACAGAGTATAACTTCAGATATCCAAGTTTCATGTACAAGAAAATGTTTACCTTGCCAAGATACCATGTACAAGAACAAGAAGATGATCAGGTCTATCCTCTATATTTACAATGTCCCGTGGTGAGGCAACCTTCGATGCAAGATTCGAAGCCAGGTTTCCCTGAGATGTACTCATGGCTTGAGCTGTAAGGTTCTGATTCATCAAGATATTCTTCAACCCTGCTTGGTAAAAAGTTAAACCCGAAGTGAGAATCATAAACATCTGCTTTAAATTAAAGCAGCATAATAAGTATCTGAATTCAAAGACAAATTAGGAGCAATTAAGCAATTCTGAACATAAATTTAGGAGACCAAAGCAATATCGAACTTCATGGTTTTACTATTCAGATTAAAGTTTAACAGAATCTTAAGCGAAGAGTTATCTTAGAGTAAAATTATCAATAGGGATTTCAAACTAAATGGATAGGACCGGAAGAAAACTGGAGGGGTGGACAGTACAAAAACTAGCTAAGCGAACAAACTAACTTACCAGAGATAGGTAAAGATAAATTAAATAAAACATGTGAAGATTATCTTAAAAGAGATGAGCATTAAATATATGGTTCAAATCTACACAAAATAAAGAGAAAAAGAAGCTAACCTACAGATTTACACAAGCACAAGACCTCAAATTCTGTGCCAAAAATGTTGAAAATCATCTAGGATATTTGTCGTTGATCATAAGACTTCCATCTTCAAATTTTAACAAATCAAAGCCTACCACAGTTCTAATGATGGAAACAACGTAAGCACCAGCCCTATGAAAAAGTGATATCAAATACAAACATCTTTTTGTTTCCTTCCTTTCAGAAAGAGCTCCGTATTTAAATTACAGTTCAAACAGTGATCTTTCCACAATATTCTTCATTTCTACTCATTGTCGAGTACGGAACACAATTCGACGATTTTAAAATCAAGAAACAATAAACGGCATAAACAACGCGAATCAACACTGTATTTGCAGAAACAAACTCCACTAATATCAAAATCCCCACCGCCCCGTATTCATTTCAGCTAAAATAGAATTGAAAAATCAATCGCCATAGGGAATAAATCCGAGGAATTAGTGAAAACGTTACCGGAAAAGGCTGCGAGATTCAGGTAATTGCGGCGCCGACGATGCGAATGATTGGAATAAGAAGTATAGGGGGAAGGAGAGCAAGAGAAGGAAGATAAATTGTTGTTGGTGGAAATAGGGCTGAAAATGGAATGAAATTGGGGAGAGTAAGAGCAAGCCATTTGTATGCGAAAATACTATTTATAGTAATAGCGCTAAGATCAAAGTCAGCAGAATCGAGAGAGAGAGGAAGAGGCATTCCGCCCCATCTTCACATTGTATCAGAGAGGGACAGTAGTGCCATACCAGCGCCCATTCTCTCTGCCGTGGGAAGACGACTCTATTTTTGTTTTTTCTGCAATTTTTTTTGTCCTTTTTTTGTTTCTATATCAGAATGTTATGAGATCGTACTTTGTTAGATTCATGTATCAATTATTGGCGAAATCATTTACATTGTATAAAATTTTGAAATTTTAACTTAAATCTCTCATTCATCAATCGAATTGCTTGAAAATTTTTATTTATAGAAGAAAATATTGAAAACATAATTGGCAATAAATAATTTGTTTTGTGTGTATGCTGTTGGCAGAACTGTCGATAAAAGTGTAATTAATAAAATATTGAATAAATTTAATTGTTACTATTATTTATAAAAGTGGCCATCATAAATGAAGCCGGTCCCAAATAATGTACTAGTATAAATATGTTGTGTTCAATTCATTTACAAAACGAGAGAATAGCGGGTAAAAAGGTTGGTATATGTCAAACTTGTGGTGAAAGTAGCCAATTTAGAAGCAATTTAATGTGGAACTGGCAACTTGGAGAGAGGTTATATTGGCAATACAAGTATATATGCCACAACCAACACATTTATACAAGAGAAAATGGGCAAGTTTGATAAGAATTGTTGTGGTATTGGCCGTGCTCCTAGAGTGCCGGGGTGAAGCGACTCAGGCTGGCACTACCAATTGACTGCAAAGCAACATCATGGCTAATGAGGGCTGGGAAATCGAGCCAACGACATCAAGCGCCATGCGGATTCACCAAGAAGGAACGTGACCTGCGCTCTTATGTATGATGGGTTGCTCTCTTAATCGCTTTCATTTCATCATTTCCTTTTTAGAAAATTACTGCTGCCTATTACAAGTTGCATAAATCTCAACTCCAAAGTGAATCCAAACTATAATGCATATCAGTATATGTATGTCATGTATGCTATAAAATCATGCCGCAATTGCAATTCGTATTGATGAAGATAGAACAACCTTTTGCCTTTTGGCATTTGATTCTCCTTCTACAATTATTTCTACTGTGGGATCGGATCCTAATTCCTTTATCAAGCTCGACGAAATTTTTTAAAACAGGTGGTATATATACTTTGCTGATATATTACTACCCCATTTCAACTCCAATCAATTTTAAACTGGATGCAGTTGGAACAAAATTAATTAAATTGAAAAACCAGAGCATTCAAGCTAATGGGAAAACCAGAGCATTCATTTGGTAGACTATCTATGTTTCAATTAGTTAGGGTAATGACAATGACAGTAGCGGATCCTTGTCTCTCGGTGTTATGAAAAATCAAACACCAAGAGTAATAATCAGCAATCAATTAGTCTTTAATTAGATTAAAGAATTATATGGAGTACAAAAAATTGAAGTCTCCTTAGTTACATTAACTAGATAATTTCTGTTAACCAAAAAACGTTATGAGTAGCATATTAGCAATGACCCATGCCATACCTGTGGATGAGGAGGCTTTAATAAAAGACTAATTTATCAAACCCTATTTTGCATTTATATGTGTAATTCATGACACATATGTTTTGTGAAAAATAACATAAGCTTGGAATACTTTTCGAGAACAACTTCAAGTCGGAGACATAAAAATCATAAACTACGACAGGCTGTTTAATAGAGGAAGCTTATGCAAATAAAATATTTATGTACAATTTATTTATTAATTATCTTGTACTACATGACAAATTAAAAATATAAAGATGGAGATGATCAACTAGTTTGACTATTGGAGGCGCATCTCCGCCGCTTCCCGGGAAATACATGCCGGAATCCGCCGGTGTCGAAGTCGAGTTGGTGGGCGGCGGGCGATGAGGGGTCGAACATGCAACCTTGTGAAAAGGGCGGGGGCTTGGCCTTACGGCGGCCGGCGCCGACGGGCACATTGCGGAGGGCGCCGCCGGCGGTCCAGTAGCGGTGGCAGGCCTTGCAGAAGTGGCGCGGCTGGTTGACGTTGTAGTTGTTGAAGTAGCAGAATTTTGTCTCCATGCTCTTGCACCTCGGGCACGGGATGATCTTGTCTGGCCGCTTCAGATCGGGTTTCTGATGATCGTGGTCGATTCTTGGCTGTTTGGGCGAAATTGTGGCTCCGAATAGCTTGATTGATAATGGGGTGTTGTTTTCTTGAACTTGAGCCATGTTAATGTATGTATGATCAGAAGCACAAAGTGTATATGATTGCTATTGCTATTGCTATTTCTTGGTGAAGAAAATGAAGTGTGAATATATGCTTCAAATAAAGCGAAAAAGTGAACCGGAAACACTGGTTTACTTTATAAGTATATCTCTTTTTTATATACAACTTCATAATTAAAATGCTAAACAGAATACTCCATACATTGATATTGTTCCACCATCAATTTCTTGATTTGAGACATAACATAAATATGCACTCTCATGGTCGTTATTATCTTATTAATCACAAATGAAAGTTACTGGATTAATGACATAATTAATGTTTTCTTTAAAAGAGTATTCTTTATTTTATACTACTACTCCAAGTAAAAAGAGTGTAGAGAGAGAGAGAGATCAAAAGAAGGAAAGTTGAGGTTGAACTTTTTGTCCACGTCACTATCTAGTTGAGTTAGTGGGCCCAGGGGAACAGGTGGATTGAGTGCAAAGTGTTCAAAAAAGTTGAACTATAAAGCTAAAGATTAAAGGGATATAAAGCTTAAAAGATCTTGTCATTTTAAATTAATTTTAAAAGTAGAGTACTACTAATTAATTAGTACCAATATGTATCCATTCCATGTTTTTCTAATCAATGTTTGTCTTTCTTTTTCCCTTTTCACTACTTTTTTTTCTTTTGTGGTAGACATATCTTTCTTGTGTGCTTTTAATTCTTAGCAACGAAGCTCCACGAATACCAATATCAGAGAAAAAGAAACTGAAAACATTATTTTATCTGTTATCATACTTATAAAATTAATCCGAGATCAAGTAAACTGTTTTATAAAATCTATATAGGATCATACATATAAAATCAATCCAAGATCAAGTAAACTGTTTTGCATAAATCCTCAAAAAGAACTCATCCTAAAGTTGAATCTTGAATTTTTTATATTTATTCTTAAAAATGCTTCTATTAAAATAAAATTATCAAATAACTGAAACTACAATACATTTCAAGTTATTCTGAATGAAAAAACATAAAACAAAATTTGGTGAATTGATGCGCCTTCACATGGAAAGAATTCTAGTTGAGTTGTACTAATTCATTAATAATTTTCAAACTCTAGTTGAGTCATTTTTATTTTGGTGAAAAACTTTATCTTTTCTTAAATTCTTTCTTCTACATATTTTCTTTTCACTTTAATTTTTTAAACACTAATTTTTAAATTTTGTGCAAGAAAAATGTTTTAACTATCTTGAGACAAGAAGAATATGATATGCTCCCTCTATTCCATTAAAAATGAAATATTCTCTTTTCGTATTGTCCCATTAAAAATAAAACGTTTTCTAAAATAGAAATATTATTATTTCCATTAATTTCTCTCTTATTTTAGTCTCTTTTTATTAATTTAGGAAATAATACACATAAAATTTTATGTTGAAAAATAAATATTTTATATTTATTGAGACAAAAGGAAGTATATTGGATAACTAGTCTGTCATATTTGACTTGTTAGACGACGTGACACAAGATTCTTCCTCAGGCATGATGTGTTTTTGCAAGTACTACCATTTAAATTTTGATGGAGAGACTATTTTTTATGTTAATTGGAGTATTTTTTGAGCAACCATGGTCCGTAGTTGTACATCTGTCAAATTTAGGGATGATGTGTTTTTGTGCAATTTTTAACATGAGATTTGTCTTGTAAGTATGTATAAGTAAATTACAAATAGCATAGGCTAGTAAATACCTAAACGCAGAACAAATATTTATATCTGATATCTATTGCTTTTTTCCCCACTATTCATAGACGAATTATGTTGTTGAGTGGTCCGGGTGGATTTTCATTATATTAAGTGATTACTTACTTTAATAAAGTCACCTTTTAAGATTAAATGAAAAGTAGTCATTTCCATTTCCAACATCATCTTTTCTCACTCATAAGCAACCAATTTCGTGGTTTAGTTGGAAAGATGCACCCTTTTTTTTTCTTTACTTCTTTGACCTTTTCTTTAATAGCCAAAGTTTATTTAAAAATAGGGGAACATGATCCAGTTGTTTAAATGGCTAATTCCTTTTTGCTAATTGCTCGTTTTTTTGAGCATTATGACATGCCAATGACATAATTATCCTCGATTTCTATTAACTTAAAGATTATTTCTAAATTCGTTGTGTTTATCTTCTTTTTGTGATAAAGAAAAGGCATAATTATTCCGCCAAGCTCGAGTGAACTGAATGGAAAAGGTTCAAATAGATCTAACCCAAAAATCTTTTGTTGAATTATTAATATTCTATTTAAAGCAGGCTGACTGTGTTGGAAAAGTGAATGGGCATGTGGCTAATATTCAAATTTGCTTTACTTAAATGAGGAGAATAATAGAAAGTCTCCTTCCCTTTCCATTTATTGATTTATATTTTTAGAGATTAATATTTATGGATTAACAAAAAATTATAATAGATGTGCTTGTCATTATATATTTTCCCAATTGGCCAACTTGGAAACACAACTTCTAGAAGAAATTCGCGCATTCAAAAAATGATAAATTAAGCAAAGCAAGTTATATTTTAAATAATTTTGAATATAGTATGAGATTAATCCCAACTTGGAAAAATTGGAATGATTGGTGAATTAAAGTTCCTCAGATGACTAAACTGGTCTTTGGAATTAATTATATTTTCTTTTTAAAATATTCATAATCAATATTGCTATATAGTCTCATACAAATGTGAAACTAGAAAATGATAATATAACATTGACTAATAGATTGGTATTTTCAAAACAAAATTATGAAAAAAAACTAATTGAAAATGATAATTACTTTTTTTGATAATCCATTTTTGAAAGTATAATAAGGTGAAGCATTTAAAGTAACCGAAAATTTCATAGCGTGAAATCTTGTTTTGAAATAAATAAGGGGAAGAGAAATGCAAATCACAGCCAACCTAACACTGAATTCGAATAACATCATAATCATATCCGATATAGGCAAATAGTAGTAGTAGTAGTATTATTAAATATTGTAGATGCATGCATCATACTCCTATTATAGTGTGGAATCATTATCCTTTTGGTGCTTAATAGAAATATATCCCAATAATAGCAGGAAACTGGTTATCATGTTTGCCACATGATAACTAGATGGATCATGGATCATGGATATGCTCCCAAAAACTTTTTTTCTTTCTTCCGATATGCTTTTCTTTATCTTACTTCGATCAAAATTTGAGGCTTGAGGCTCGACTCAATAGTAAATAACCCGAGCTCAATGATTTGTTGGCTCACAAATGTTTCTTGAGTTTGTTCGCTAGTCTTGAATCGAGCTGGTTACTAGCCTTTGATTGAACCTTCAGTCGAGTCTTTCTTCAGTCAAGCTCGAGTAATACTTTGATCAAGGGCACACTTTGTATAATTTGCAAGCCTTTCTTGAGCTTTAACAAGCTCGGGCACGAGTGTTTAGCCGAGCTCGATTACCTGAATATGTAAACTACCCAAGTTTGAATTTATTAGTAGCTGACTTGATTCGGCACATATACCCGACTTGTTTAAATGTTTTGATAAAAATATTCATTTATCATAATTTTTGACATTACCAAATGGAGTAAATAAATACATTGTGATTGTGATACTAGCTAGATGCATTGGAAAAAAGCAAACCGATTTACAATTGGAACAAGAAACAAAATATAACAAATAGATTTTTTCTTTTCCCCACCTAATTCACAAGATAATTTGAACTACAAAGGAATAATGTTTTTATCATACAAATAAAGGACCTTGAAACTAATTACAGTGATGGATTATTCACAAATATTTACCATGCTGTCGAATTCGTACATCAAAATTTCATGGCCAATGGACTCTATCAATTCCAGTTTACATCATGAATTGAGATTATTAAGCGTCACTCCATGTTCCATCATCTTCAGCATCACTTGCAACAGCCTGAACAAGGGAACAGAAATAACATAGTGAATAGCAGAGATCAGCAGAGGTATCTTCAGGTCATAAAAAACTTTTCTACTTATTGGCAGAGTGTACTGCTGTCTTAGAGAGAGACCTGGCGAATTGCGTTTGCCTTCTCTAAAATTGCATTGACTTGGACAGTGGCAGGTGCCCCTGATGCTGCAATTGATCTTGTCATCATGGTTGGCCTCAGACTAAAAGACTGAGACCAAAACAATCAAATGGCAAAAAGAAAGGAGAAACCAAAAGTCAGTTGAGAGGAAAGATGCAAGTCAGCTCTAAGTTTTATGGTACAACTCTGTATCATATTTTCTTTTTCTAAATAAATTCACTAAGCGCCAGGATACTGGATTAAGAATAATGCGAGCACATGATGCAGGGAAACCAACATCATGAAAACAGAGACAATATGAACAATTACAAAGCCAGCCATGGCCAAGATGACAATCCACACGAGGTAGTAAATATTAAATCACAGCAAAACCTCAATGACTACAAACAAGCAAACAGACGTGAAAATTCAACTAAATCTAAATAATACTACTAATATTTTAGGGAAAATTAAGTTTCTGAACTTGCAAAGCATGCTTGAAACTGCATCTAATGTCGACTAAATTCCAAACAAATCAAATTTGAAGGAAATGACATAAGAAATAGTTTAGCAATAGTGACTCACTTTTGTTCTGATTTGGTGCAGAAAGTCATTTTCATCTGTGCTCTTGCTCTGGCTAGTTGGTCTTTGTCCATTTGACTTTTGTGAACTGAGCTGCTAAGCACATAAATAGTTTGATCATAAATAACCATCGAACAAAATAATGGAGAGCTGATAAGGGGAAGAATTAGAGGAAGAAGGGACAGAGAGATGTCAGACCTTGATTTTCTGTAAATTAGTGGTGTCAATTTGATCTTCACTTAAGGGGGCTGGTTTCGGCTGAGATATGGTTGAGGCAGACCGTGTAAGATCAAGAGCATAGTAGGAGCCTTCAGGAATTGCATCAGACTTGTCATCCATAGACGTCATACCTCGCCACTGAAAAGGAGGGAGAGGCGGTAGAGCAGAAGAAGGCAAGATTTGTGGCTCCACAAGGTACTTAGGGTTGGTATCAATCCTTTCCTTTCTGAACGAGTTATTTATGGTACTTAAACTTTGAAGATCAAATGAACGACAAGACTCAGACTTTTGAATCCCATTATCAATGAAAGGAAATTGAACTCCCAAGTTGGCAGGGATATTTTCCTGGTTTGCCTTCCCATCTTCTGAAACAGATTCTGTCAGGGAGATTCGGCGAAGAGCATCATATAAATCACGGTCCTTGCTAGTTGGAGATTCACTTGACTCCCACTGCTCAGAATTTGATTCTGACTGATTGCTTTGGCAATCATCTGACAATGAAGGTGATGATCGGTAGAATGTGTCAGCATCAGAGTCCGAACCGACATTGTACCGAGGAATAGACACCTCAGGAACCAACTGAAATGAAGGGTATATGTCACTACCACTTCCATTGATATTCTTCCCATCAGGGAATTTCAACTTCAGCTTTGAACTTTCAAATCCATTTATTGGTTGGAATGATATTTTCATGTGCTCCAGTGGAGGTGATGACGATGGTGATAATATAGGAGATTTACTACCAAAGAGTTCTTTTCTTCTTCCAGAAAACATGTCATTTTCCACACCAGGATAATTTTTCAGCTGAAAATCATTAGCATTTTTGGAGCCTGCACAATAAGTGTTGCCACTCCCACCAGGCAACGATTTTTGGTTAGATCCATTCGTAAGCAATCTATTGTTGAGTCCAAACATCCGACATGAGTTTGTGCTATTTTCTTGATGAGCTGAATTTGTAGGCATAGAACTTCCAGGCACATTTGATCCGGTAGAATTGGCATTGTGTTGATAAAGTGAATCACCGAACTTTCCAAGATTAATTTCTAAGTCAGCAGGTGATATTTTCCAAGATGCCTTTCTAACATTCATACCACTTTCATGGTATTCATGGCTAGAAATATCCATTTCAAGGTCCTCTTCAATGCTTCTGGACGTCTCTAGTTGATCTGGTTTACCTGAATTGTCACTAAGAATGACATGTTTGATAGAGGAATTATTATTCACATTCTTCTTATACTCTGGATCTTGAGGAAGAGCATTCTGTACGCTGCAATCTGGCGGTTTTGATGGCTGGAGTCCCAGCAAGCCACCATTTGTCCAGAATGAAACTGGAGTGACATTAGAGATTTCTGGTACACGTCTGTGAGATTCTGAACTTTTCATTGTTCCATCAGTAACCGGTCTTGGCCTTCCATCTCTCAAGTTAGATGATACAGTGGATGACACAGATTCGACATACATGCCAGCACCAACAGTACCATTTTCATGAGAACCACTGCTTTTTGGGTGGCCTGAACTCAGAGCATCTTCAGACCTTTGGGATGATTTTAAACTATAGTTCATCTCGGAGATTGAGTTCACATCATCTTCGCGCGATGCTTCACTAGCAGCACAGTCAGTTGCATGAAGAGACTTTTGAGTTGTTGGGATGAGAGTATGCCCACAACTACCATTGGTCAGAGGACTGCTCGCCACAGCATTAGATTCAGGACTAGAAGATTGACATTCCAAATTATGCTCAAACCTTCCATGATTTTGAGATTTCAGACTTTTCGTTGTCTCGTCAATAATCGGGGCTGGCCTTCCATCTCCACAGTTAGATGATACAGTGGATGGAACAACTTCATTATATTTGCCAGCATCAATATTATCATCGTCATGAGCATCATTGCTCTTGGGGTGGACTGGAGTGGCTGAACCGCCACTTCTTTGAGATGATTCTACGTCCTCGTTCATCAGGGATACTGAGTTAAGATCATCCTCTGGTGATGCATCATCAATAAAGTCAGACGCAGAAGAGGACTTTTGAGGCATTGGAATTAGACTATGTCCATGAGGACTGTGACTACCATTGATCACAGGACTGCTGGCCATAACATCAGATTCTGGACATGAAGATCGGCATTCAAAATCATGCCTTCTGAGCTCGCACTCATCATCATCTTCTCTTTTCTCCATCTTAGATTGATGCTCTGCAACTTGCTTTCTTGTGCTGTCTAAATCGGTTTCTGATTCTGATTCGATGGTGTTAAGTGCATCCATAAAATTATCAGTTTCACTTTCTATGTCATCTAGATGAACATTACCAGATTCTGCTTCTGCTTCACCATCAGCTTCATTACAAGAATGGTTAACAATTTCAAAATCTGGACACTTATCTCCAAGTGTTTCCATGTCCAAATTCAGAGAAAATGATTCTAACTGTCTATTATGATTATACTCCTGTACCACACCATCAATATTCAACTCTTGTAATGCAGGTTCAAATGATTTTCTGTTTTCTTCCCAAGCGATAGAAGATGAACTACATCCAGGCTGCTCTTGAGTGCCCACTTCAATAGTATCATACACATCTGTAACTTTTTCCTCGAGGAAACTGTAATCTAGAAAATCATTCTCGTGCCTCTTTACTGCAGAAGAAATGGAATCTCTAGATTCAGGTTCCACTGAATAACTTGGACGGAAAGCACCTTCAATGTAGCCAGCTCCATTTCTTAAATCCAAATTTGACTGCTCACCCAAATCTGATCTAATCATAGTATCATATGTTGATGCTGTTTGAGTAGGGGAAATATGTCCACCACCAATGCTCTGCTGAGTGAACGGTGATCTGTAATATTTGCATCATAATGTTAGTCTTTATCATGGACAATCACAATTGTTCACTTTAATAGTATATCACACATGGCTTTCATGCTTTCACCACAATTTCCCACCCCTTCTCGTTTCATGATATATCATACATTTACCTGAGACTGTTATAAGAAAATGATGCATCTCGTGACATTTCCTCATTCCTGGGCCGTGACCTCCTTTTCTGCTCCAGCAGAACATGCAAGCAAGACAGAAAGATAAGCAACAATGAGAACATAGAAGGAAAAATAAGAAACCGCGCCAAAAGTCAAATGGTATAAATATATCTAAATTGAGTAGTTTTGTATTTCTGATTCCTTCCAGCATGGCACAATCTTTATATTAATACTGCAATACTTCTTCATAAACCTATATACTCAACTCAAGCGCACAAAAGGAAATGTAAATCCTAGCCAAGTCAGTTGACAAGAATTACATACGCACAAAGATCTAAACTACCACACAACTGAAAAACAATAAGGTCTCGTTTGCTAGGTGAATCATGATAAGGATGGATCGCAAAACCAATGCATCATCTTAGTTACAGATTATATCTGAAAAAAGCCACCTGTTTAGTAGCATAGATATCTTAAACCGGTGGCTAAATTAAGTGTTCGGTGACGTGGCTGTGAAGCGTGTAATAAGCAATAATGACCATTTGATCCTAACTAATTAATTATTTTACACGTGTGGTGTCCCTGCATGTTTTTGGTTGAACAGTCACAATAGAGAGTGGAGAGCATAGCTTACACCAAAATCCCCAAGATATTCATCTTCCTTCTCCTCACACAATTTCTATTGTATGTCGTACATAGATTTTTTTTTTGGGTCCATAATAGGTGAAATCAAAATCAAAATCCAATTCTAATCCCTAACTCGGAAACATCAAGAGCATTCAATCATTGTATTGACTGTTGAAAGGTAGCTGAAGTGGGAGCACTATTTTCTAAAAACAAGAAGTGAGTGAGGAGAGAGCTGCCTTCGTCTGATTGTGAACTGCCAGAAGTGACATATGGATGTGGGTATGCTCCTACGGCTGCCTGCCGCCAGCAAACAGATCGCTTCTCGGACCACACCAAGAAACAGATCACCCAGGAGGATTCTAAGACGCCTTCCTCTCTGAAAAATTCTGGTACTCCAGCTCACACCAAGGGATCAACCGATTTGAACTCTCTGAGAGTAAAATGGTGGACAAAGCTATGACTGAGAGGTTAATGGCAATTTAACCTCTTGTCACCGTTTTGTTATGCAGATGCTAAATTGCACCCATATCTCGAAAAAGGGCACTTTTCCGTGCAGGCTTCAGTGGGCTGAAGCCGAGCATGGGCCACCAAATTGCAGAACATGGATACCAAACACCCATAATGTGCCAGATAGCATTCACATCTTATCAAGCCTAACAAAAGGAGCCTATGTAATCAATGGGTGCTATCATGACTCATCTATAAGCTTCCTTCTTTGTGACATAATTAAACAACTCATAAAAAAGGAGAAACTTTCATCACTTGATGGCCCTAACAAGCCTACTCAGGTGCAAAATTATCACCGGATTCAATTGAAAAAAAAAGGAGAAATGGCCAAGCATCAGTAGTTCTTTTATTATCTGGATGACTAGGACAATATGAATGTATCTTAGATATGAGAAAATCTTCACAAACATACTTGGAAAAGAGTACATTCTTGGAACCTTCGCAAGGTTCACTTATAGGAGTACTTGACCTGGATCGAATGCCACCTTACTCATGTACAGGTCACCTTTCAAGTTTCAAGAAGTAAACTAAATTTAAGTCAGGCAAAAACTCTGTTTTCATCATACCACTTATGCCACTACGCCGAATTCGGACATGTCTTATTCATCTTATGTGCTTCATAATTTATGAACCAGAAGAAGTCAGAACTAATATTATCACAGGCCTTCGTCAAGGTTATGTACATGCTGCTAATCGAACCATTCAACAATGTCTAGCAAATTGGGAGCTTATATAAGGCTGAAAGGCACACAAAAGATAGGATCAAGTTTAAACTGAGGGATCAATTGTGGAGGCTTCGAGGTATGCATCACATTCATCAAGTCATAGCAAAATCTTATGCTTATATGTAGTAGTTATTTATAGCAATATAATTATTTACAGCATAAGAAAATAAAACAAGAAATTAACTCATTAATATCAAATAATCAAATCCAACAAACACTCATAGTCAGGGCGTCCTATTACCTTAGCCTTGCGAGCCTTCTTTTCTTTTGAAATCTTATCTATACTAGCTTCACCAGATGTCACTGATGCTCTCTTAAAAAACGTTGGATCTGAATACCTTTTTAAGCATGATCCAGGACCACCAGCATCAAACCTAAAAATGACCACAAATTTTATCTACATGGCCAACAACTGGAATCTATATCAAAATTTTAAGAGTTTGCCTTACCTATCAAGCATATGCAAACAAGGTGGTTGACGGCAGTCTTCATAAGATTCCGTGATGAATTGGGGGACGTCACTGTATATAAAATGATTTTGTTCACATCGGATCCGCGAATGCCAATTGGAACCTACAGAATATTATCTTTGTAAGGACCAAAGGAATGGCAGAGCAATTCTGTAGGAATTATCAGTTCATGCAACTCTAAATTACAGAACTTCAAGTGACAGATCGAGCATAAGTTCAAGACGCTGACTTATAGCAGCTAAAAATCACTTAACACAACTTCAAAAATAAAGGGTAGAGGGTAGAAATTGCATGGACAGAAGTTTAAGATTACCAGACGTATAGGCAAAGTGTAAGTGACTCCTTTGAGCCAGTAAAGCCTTCTCAAGCGGAGAAAGGGCAGATTCAACTCGTTGAACACGTGCCATCAACTTATGGCTTCTAGCAGTTGTAATAGTCACTTCTTCCTGCAACCCATGAAAAACTTCTGCTGCAAACCTACCAGATGCAAAGACGTAATCTCTGTATCAGCCTCGTTTACATATTACACTTTTGGGAATTTGTTCATAATATAACCATTATTATTTCTTTCCATTCTTTCTAGAATCGATTTAGTTGCATTTATGTGACATATGCAATCAACTCACTACCCTATACATCGGTATCCAGGAATCGTGTAAATGTAGATACACTTGCAAGCCTAAATCTGCAGAACAATTACTTAGCGCAATTTTAACCAAGCTGCACATTCAGCTGCAGTAAATAGGGAAACAATTCCCTTTCCTTATTTTGAACAAGTAACTAAATTACAACAAATTGCCCTCCCCACAACGTACAACACTGTAATTTAGCATCACATTGTTTCACCAAAAACCAAATCGTGAACCTACATAACAATTGCCCAAAATTAAGACTCGAAACTACACAAATTCACGTAATGAGCACACAACACCCCCAATAGAACTAAAGCCGGCTCAATGGAGCAGAAAAGAGAAAAGGAAACTGACTCAGCGAGATCACCGAGCTGACGTAAGACGCCGACGAGGCCGGCGACGGAGACTCCTTCGAGAATCTCCTTGGGTTCGTCCTTACTGGCCTCTCTGTAGAGCTCCGGCGCTCCAAGCGCGTACTCATTCCTGACCTCCGCTCTCAGCAGCGGCATCGCAAGTCAATAGAAAAAGGAGAAATCCTCCGAGGCAGGAACAAAAAGGAAATGCGAAATGATTGCAGGTGAATTGAATGAGGGAATAATAAGAGACAGCGGAGGGGGAAATTAGGTTAGGGGATTACAGCAGCGTAACTGCTGAGAGAGTGATGTCTAGAGAGAGAAAAGCCTTATCTGTCTACTACTACTATCTATTCCTATATAACTTGAGAGAGAGGGAGACGACATTGCCAACCCTGCAAGCCATTCCTGGGTGGGCGCGCACAGTAAGAAGAAAAAAAAGTGGTTGAGAATGACGGAAATAGGCTTGTGAATTTCATGCGTGAAATTGACTTCCATAGAGTAAATGACGGAATTGACCCTCATGGTCTCGGCAGTTTCGGGATTTAATTATTCCGCCGTGAAGGACTCGTCACGCCGCTGCTTATTTTATGTCATCCTACACTTACAAACAATGTTTGGAAAACCGGATCGGCAAGTGAACCGGCGAAGCTACTGGTTCACGGTTCAACTGGTCGGACCGGTCCAACCACTGATCGGACTGTTACTGTAGCAAATATAATTAAATATATATTATATAAATACATCAAATTTATTATATAATAAAATGTAGTTTTGATCAAATTCATATATATAAATATATAATTTAGTGAATAATAAATATTATTAAACTTAATTGTGGATAAGTATAATTAAATTTTAGTAAAATATAAATATAATTATATAAATATGCACCTAATATATTAAAATTTATATTTAATTAAATATATATATATATGTATATATATCTATATGGCAATATTCAAATTTAGTGTAATAAAATAATAAATTACTATTAAAATTTATTAAATAACAAATATATAACTAACATATTTTATTTACCATTAGTCATAACTAATTAATCAATTTACAAAAACAATAATTAATCATAGAATGAATGAAATTTATTCATTGATTATAAGAATAACTAAAGTTATTGTTATAACACAACAATTGAAGTGGTGGAGTGGTAATGAAGTTGGACTTATACACATAAGGTTCATGGTTTGAGTCCCAATTGGCCTCAAATTTTAGAGCTTAGTTGACATGAATTGTATAGGTAGATGAAAAAAAAGGATTTCTCCTTTTTTGGTGTGCAGTGGCCAACCAAATCTGACTAGGCCAATTATTACAACTGGTATATTCCTCTCCTTCTACTTTTATTTATTTTTTAATTTTTGGTAAAATGGAGTATAGCTAAATAATCGGTTATCTATCCGATTCAACAAAAAGAAGAATAAACGCAGAAGATTTTGTACGAACCTGTGGAATATCACTGGCCTTAAAACGAGTCTGAAATTAATTTTGACGACATTTGAATCTTCCAAACAAAAACAAAATTTCGTTCGAAAATCACAAATCGAGATAGGTGGGGCCATTAGGTCATTAAATCAGATCAAGTTGAGGACCATTTTAGATATCATAATATGAAGCATTTTCGATATTTTTATACGAAAATATCATCGCCGTTGCTGGTTATTGGTGCAATATCTATTCGTCTATGTAAGTTTTGATTTATATTTAGAGCATCCGCAACGCGGTGCCGTCGCCGTTCCTATGCCGTTCCGGAGGAACGGTTTCGCGGCGGCACGCGTTGCAGCGTGCGTTCCGTCGCCATTCCGTGCCGCCACCGTTCCCATGCCGTGCCGCGTTTCGTTCCTCCGGAACGCGGAACGAAACGTTCCGCCACGCGCCGAGGCGACGTGGCGGACTCCCATTCGACGCGTGAAGCCCACTCGCTGCCCCGCGAGTGGGCTTCGTCCCGATGACGCAATAATTCATTTTTTTTTAAAAAAAATTCGAATTTAATAAAAAAAAAAAATTTTTTTTTTATTAACGGTAATGAGACCGTTAATTTTATAGCCGTTTTTTTTTTTTAATTTATTTATTTACTCTATAAATACTCCTATTTCATACTCATTTCAATCACAAACACACATCTATTTCTCTCTATTTCCACCCCAATTTTCATCTCAAATCAACTCTATTTTCCTTCTCCCAAATTTAATCAAACTAATGGATCCTTATGAACAAATGCGTCAAATATTGGAACAATCACTTGAAGAAGATCGACGTCGGGAGGCGGAAGAAGCCGCGCCGCCCCAACGTCGCTCCCGTACGTACATCCATCGTAACCGGGAGGAAGCCGCCGCAAGGTTAGTACGCGACTACTTCTGCGATAACCCGGTTTGGGGAGATACGTACTTCCGTCGCCGTTTCCGCATGGGGAAACCGTTATTTCTCCACATCGCGAATACTTTGGCAGCCCGGGAAGAGTTCTTCCAGGAAGGGTTCGACGCGGTCGGACGTCCCAGCCACACGACGCTGCAGAAATGTACTGCAGCAATCCGCCAGCTTGCGACTGGACAAACGGCCGACATGTTCGACGAATACCTCCACATCGGAGATAGCACTGGGCGAATGTGCTTGCTCAAATTCTGCAAAGGCATCCGGGCAGCCTTCACCGACGAATTTCTCCGGAGGCCAAGCACGGCCGATTGTCAGTTCCTTCTCGACCTTCACGAAACAGTGCACGGATTCCCAGGGATGCTCGGCAGCGTCGATTGCATGCACTGGCAATGGAAGAATTGCCCGGTGGCGTGGAAGGGGTCCTACACGAGCGGCCACAAAGGTACCCACCCAACCGTTATACTCGAGGCTGTTGCCGACTACCGCCTTTGGATCTGGCACGCGTACTTCGGGGTCCCCGGGTCGAACAACGACGTAAACGTGCTCAACCAGTCCGACCTCTTGACCGAAGTTTTGGATGGTAAAGCGCCGGCCATCAACTTCGTCGCCAACAATCGGCTTTATAAAATGGGGGTACTATCTCGCCGATGGCATCTACCCGAAGTGGCCTACCTTCGTGAAGACGTGCAGTGGGTCTGCGAACCCAAAGCAGGCTCTTTTTGCGCAGAAGCAGGAGGCTGCTCGCAAGGATGTGGAGAGGGCGTTCGGGGTTCTCCAAGCGCGCTTCAACATCATCAAAGCCCCGGCTCGTACGTGGTTCATGGAGAACATGGTCGACATCATGTATACGTGCATAATCTTGCACAACATGATTGTCCAAGACGAAGGACCCGAGGCGGGAAATTGGTTCGACCCCGAATCCCCCGGAAGCTCAACCGCAAGTAGTCCGCCTCGAAGTGGAGCGCATCCGTCTATACAAGAACGGTTATCTATTCGTGCAAGGACACGCGACTCTAGCGCCCACACCCAACTCCAACATGATCTAATTGAGCACATTTGGGCAAACTTTGGCGGATGAAATTATTAAAATTGTGTACTTTTATTTTTTTATGATTTTAATTGTGTGCTTTTTATTTTTTTAAGTTTAAGTTGTAACTTTGTTTTAATGTTGTGTGTTTTTTAATAAAATGTGTTTGTTTTTTTAATTGAATTGAGTTGAAATTAAAAAAAATGAAATTGAATGAATAGTAATTTAAGGAACGGTTAAGGAACGGTTAAGGAACGAGGGTTGCAGGTTCCGTTCCTTAGTTAAGGAATGGAGTAAAAAAGTACAGTGGGGCCCTCAAATAGTGGTTTAAGGAACGGTTTAGGAACGGTATAGGAACAGCGTTGTGGATGGCCTTATGGCTTGTGAATTTATTTTGGAAATTATCCAATAATCTGCAAATCTGCATGCTTACAAGTTACAAGCATTGAGGAAAAAGGTAGAAGGAGAGGAATAAGAGCATAGTTTATTCAACATAAGCTCAAGTAAAACTCACCTCCTCAGATTTCTCAGTTCTTCAATTATTTTCTTCTTTTTAAAATAATTGAAAGTTTGCTACAATTATCCCAAAAATGTTTTTTCGGTAAAAGATAACACATCTGCAAAACTGCAAAAGCTTAAGTGAATTACTAATTACTAATATAATTATAAATCTAAGAACTCTGTTTTGAATAGTGGAAATTATTTAATTAATACTACATTCGTCAATTTATAGTCTCATTTTGTACTTTTTATATTCTGTGAAGTTTCAAGATAAAAAATTAAATAAAAACATAGAATTTGATTGAGGGGAGATATTAAAGAAAATGATCGGTCCGATTTTAAAGGCTCCAAATCATTATAATTATTTATCTTATAAAAAACCAAAAATCCATGTACACCACACCACTCTTCATAAACAATGTGAAAATAGAATATTGTAAATTGAAGTCCTCGTAAAATTAAGTGGTCCTAACGGCTTAATCAAGAAGTTAAAATAAAATACTAATACTCCATAGTCTTCTTCCAATTAATTTCTGAATATATCATAATACAAGGATACATGACAAAAAAGAGAAATTAATTAAATACTGAAAAATATTTTGCATTGATGCTTTTCGTTACTTTTTTGTTTCTTTGAAAGATACAAATTTCTAACATGTTAGCATCAATTTAAGGCCTCAATCGATTATAATCGACCTTTATATTGATATGATGACAAAGAAAGCTCACGGTCGTTACCATAAGATGCACTATAGATAAATGAAATAAATCATACTGGAAAACTTTGTGAAACAAACTCAATATATTATACAAGGAGGAAGTGGGGATATTCAGATTTAATATTAGGTCATTGAGGTAGAAATTAGGGACCAGATTTTGATAACTCGAACATTGTAATGGGATGTCCCCAAATCACATCATATCATAAATCAATGATAAAATTAGTACTACTCCCCACCTTCACAAACAGAATAAACAATTTAATTATGGGAATATTAATCATTTAATCTTATTCTTGTGTCAAGGTCATTTTAATCTATTCATTTGACCATTGAAATTATAGAAGTCTAAAATATTCTTGATTTATCAATCTTACTCAAGCATATGACTTTTATTGAACATTAACAAAAAAAATATACTACTCCTATAAAGTATTAATCATTTATTCGATTGCGATATTTGCTGTGGTACAATGATTGGTGACCTTTCATGCTTCCATTAATTGTCCGACAATCACCAAACGAAGCCGTAATTGTACTTTGATTATCCATTCGACAGCAAATTTGGTAACAGAAACCCAATAATCTTAGCAGATTTGATGGTAAGTGAGTCCTAATGAGAGGACTCTGATTACCTTTCTCGACAAATAAAACAAAATTTGTGACAATTATTATTTCAATAGTTCGAATTATGGAGCAAAGTTTTATTGTTTCCTACAACTATGAGTTGAACCAGAAGAGTCACATGAATGTCAGGGCCGATTATGAGGTTACGGGCCCGGCCCATGAGTTTGTAGCAAAAATGTTTGGGCCTTTTGTTATCGGGCCAGGTCTTCTAGAATAAAAATATAAAGAATCATATTTCCACATTATAAGTAATTTCTCCAAAAAATATACACAAAATCAGAGAGCCCAATGAGTATGGTTGAAGCCTTAAATTAGTTGGTGCAGTGCAGGGAATAGGGTAGGTCCAATCACATGGATCGACATGTCATTCTCCACTACAACAATTAAAGTTAATTAAGAAAGAGAGAATATATTAATCTACTTTTTCCAGAATATTCCAACACCGTATTTCTTACTATTCCCAGAAATATCACATTCCGATCCACTATGAATTTCATGTTATACATGTTTCTAAATGTTAATTAAGTACTCCATTATCAAAATAGTTAGAATATAACTTCATAGTCGACTCGTCTGTGTTATTTTAAAGTGACAATTATATCATTTGATCAATCAATCATACACTAAATTTTATTTGGATTAATATTAGGTCGTAGTTATGCTAACTCCACTCCGATCTATTTATTAATCGATAGACAAACATCTTACCAACTAAGTTAATTTCCCTTTTCTATAAAGCGCATAGAACATGGGGCTTAAACACAATGCAATCTCAACTGGGCCAATGAGTTTGAAAAAAGCCCAAGTTAGGCCCAAAGGTATCGAAGATTCGAGTATAGATACATAGTATGTGTTTCGAGAATATTATTACATGAAAACTCCTTTTAAAAATTACTATTACCCCTCGTTTGGCATATGATATGTACAAGCTCTAAAATAGTGTATTTTGACATTTTGTAATCAAGCATACTGTAAAATATAAGTACAACTTTTGAGAATTAGTTTGTGGCACAAATTGGACTAGATTCTTGATTGATCATCTTTTTGCAGACTCCAATTTCTCAGTCTTTCTCCTGAATCTGATTCATATATTTGCATACTTTGTCTAAGAATACTTTCTTCAATAATTCACCACCAATACCTTTTCATCCAAAACATTAAAAATAAAATGGAAAACATACAAAAAAATAAATACCATATTGAGAAATTAAAGTTGGGAGTCCCACATCACGTACTCAAAAATTGATCTATGAAAAATGGTGCATGCAAGTTTGTCGTCTCATTTGATGCAAATAGAATTCACCAAATCTTCTAAGCTTAAAATCTTGAAGCACTATGGCGAAAGGTACAACTCATTTCTTCGTGTAAATTTTTGGATAATATTGAAAGAAAATGACAAATCAATATTGTACTTCAGAATGGGTACATATATAATTAATATCATCAATCGTGATGGTTTGAATAGTATTCAAATAAACACACACATATATGTGTGTGTTAGAGTTAAGTGTTTCATCATTATTTGATGATTTTGAAAATGACCGTGTTTGAGATTAACTCGAGTCAGTCTCTGTGAATAAATTAGCTAATTTAAAGTACAAAAACTATAGCATCTCTTATATATAATAGGTGTGGGTTTAATTAGCGTGACGTTAAATTTTAATTAATTGTCCATTAGTAAATTCTATTTTATTCCTCCCAAAGGGTTTCCATTTTCTTAAAATATTGCTTTTATCTTTTAGTCTAATACATACAATAATTAATAGACTAGCTTTCGGTTTTTGGCATCTAAGACTAATATGACATGAAAATCCAATCTGACTGTCTAATATATAATTCAACAGTTATGATAACATTGAAATTTAATCAGTATTTTGCGTAAGTGATCAATCATGTGGTCGAAACTGAGCAATATAACATAAAATAGAAACTAATTATAGCTACGAATAAAATTCAAGTATTATAAAAAAAAGTTAATTCACTGCAAATGCACAAATTATTAACAAAATTCATTTTTTTTGTTATCTACTAGTAGTACTATAAAAGTGATGCTAAATAAATAGGAGTAATGTATTTCAAAATTTCTCTGAATTCAAACTCAAGCCACCTCAGCATTGCTGTGGTACGACGATTTAGCATCAAAATAGATATTTAGCGAGTTTAATAGTATTAATAAAACCAGTGTCACATCATCTAAAGATGGTCTAAAAATTGACGTTGCACCGGAAATGATTTACTACGTACGTTTCAAATAAAAAAAATCCTAATGTGGTCTTATAATTGAAATGATAAATCATGATGAAACCAAGAAATGACCTAATGCTTGTTACTTTTAAAGCAAATAAATCGCTTGGGAAATTATTGGAAACGAAGATTATTTTGGATGCCTATTTCATCCCTGATTGAGGTATAAAAATACTTCTAAAGTCGCTCAATTATAGTTATATTGCGTCGAACCATTATTATTACATCTAACTGTTATAAAACTTAATTTAGGAAAAGATATAAAACTGCCTTCCTGTCGGTGGTTTAAAACAGCTGAAACTCATCAATTTATTAAGTTTAACAATTTATGGGTAACTAGCTATGACTTTAAAGGTTTGTATTCATTAATATTCTTGACTTTGAAAATGAAGCCAGTCAAGTTACTCACTCAATCAAATTATAAAGCCAAACCGGTAATATTTCCCAATATAGATGATGGATATCAAATGTTGCGTCACATATATTCACTACAACAAAAAAACTGTTAAAGACATTTTGTAATGCAATTAAGGATGTTAATTTGTATTTCTAAGTATATAACTACCGCTTCAAAATTTGTTTTATGGTTGGTATTCCAATTAAAATGAGAGGATGCAAATGGAAACGTCCTAAAAAATCAAAAGATTAAGTAATTTGTTCTTAACTTTTCTTTTACATCCTAAATTGTTGTTATTTTTTTGTAAAATTTAAATCAAATAATTACAACTTGATATTTAACAAACATATATAGACTATCTTTTGTGGGAGGGAAGAAATATTTTCTATGCAATGGGAAAATGGAAAACTAGGAGAATTGATTTTTATCTAAAGGTAGGTTCATCACGTTTAACAGTTCATGTAGATATAAAAGCCAACCATCCAAACCCTACCATATCATTCTTAGACAAGCTTATAAAAATTAAATATGCGAACAAAAATAAAATATGACCACATATTAAGTCAAAAGGTAGTAGTACTAGGGAAAACTGCCATATTAAGTACTCCTAATCGATAATTTGAACACCATTTTTTTTAATAATGACGATTAAATGCATAATTTATACAGTAGTTTATTTGTTATTGTAACTGGAATCGATCCCTATTTTGGGTGATCGCAAATTCATATTCTCTAATTAAATTCTTGATGTTACTCATCAGAGACAAATAAGTAGAGAGATTATTATTATTATTATTAATATTACAATAACCTCATAGTTAATTATGGGTTAATTGATCACAAAACCTAGCTAAGAGCCATAGCATTATGAAGCAAAGCAGTCTTTATTTATTACTAGAAGAAAAGCACCTCCAAAGAGGGGGCCATCTCTTGTCCCCTCAATAAAACTGTGAACAATCTCCATCTTCATTTCTCCACTCACCCAAATTAAAAAAAGAATTCTCTCTCTTCTTTTTCCAAGCATGTCAAAGGAATCCGGCAGCCAGCAGCATCACCCGAGCCGCTACGAGTCCCAAAAGAGAAGAGATTGGAACACCTTCTTGCAATACCTGAAAAATCAGAGGCCTCCAATCCCCATCTCCCTCTCCAACTCCACCCACGTCATCTCCTTCCTCCGCTACCTCGACCAGTTTGGTAAAACCAAGGTCCATCTCCTTCCCTGCGTCTTCTTCGGCCAGCCCGACCCCCCCGCCCCCTGCGCCTGCCCCCTCAGGCAGGCCTGGGGCAGCCTCGACGCCCTCATCGGCCGCCTCAGGGCTGCCTTCGACGAGCACGCCTCCTCCCCCGAGACCAACCCCTTCGCCGACGCTGCGATTAGGGTTTTCTTGAAGGAGGTCAAGGACTCCCAAGCCAAAGCTAGAGGTATTCCTTACAAGAAGAAGAAGAAGAAGAGGAGGAGAGTCATCCATCATCCTCTTAAGCTGCATGATGATGATAATGATCATCATCACAGCCTCATCAACAATTCTTCTTGATTTCTCCTATTAAGGTACTGTTTCAATTCTTATAAATCTGCCCTAAATTATAATAACCTTGAATTGTAATCAGGACTATTTATATAAAGACAAATGAATGAGGGAAGAAGCCTAGACATCAAGAAAGGGCAGGACCACAGTAGTACTGCAATCGAAATTTTTAACAAAACAAGAAACCCTAGATCTGACAATCCCCAAACTATGGGAAGAAAACCCTAAAATTATGTGAGGGCTTTTGGTGAGCCATGTCTAAGTGCTTAGTGAAAAACTTATAAGTATCTGGGAACATTTGCTTTAAGTCTTTTCTTATTTCCAAAAAAAGAAAATGTTTATTGATATGATGGAATGTATCACCTCTCTCACTCTCTCTCTCTCTCTCTCAAATAATGCAATTCACTGTTGATCTATTTTGCCCTTTTAAACTAGTAATATTTGGCTCTTTTGGGATTCGGGGAGATCTTGTGAACCCCATGAAATTTCTGGTAATCATCATAATGCCTCTTTGATTTTACATGGAAAACACACACCGAAGTTTCAAATATGTGTATGTGTGACCCTTAGGTAGACAACCACCGTTCACAATTTTTTTTAAATTAATTTTATATTTTACTAGATGTTTGCTGACAGTACCTAGTCCTTAGTTTTTGGTACATTTGTCTGAATATGCCTATATTATGTAAAACATTAATGCCAATCTTCCTCTTTTTTTCATAGAAACAGATATATGAGTATGTCGTTAGTCGTAGCATCATTATGCATTAAAAATGGAGTAATATTTTTACATCGATATATGCATATACTGTCTTTTCTCTTTTCTTCTTCTAAGATAAAAGAGATTATTACACTTTTGGATTTAAACGAATTTTTTGGCTGACTGTATCTACATATTGTGCTAGCTAATATAATGATCAAATATATTAACAAAGGGAAGAGAATAAATTTTTTAGTAGTAGTAATATACTTTCGAGATATCCCACATGATCATGAGTATAGACGTTGTGAAACATGCAGCCACTATAAGACAAAACTATCTCAATTTAAAGTAGTGGAGATACTAAATAAAATGATTATCTGATCATCTGCACTGATTATTTTTATAATTATCATATAATTAGGCTGCTGAACTTTATCTTGACTAATTTCACTTCACTTGGCTTGCAGATGAGTCATTTTTGTTTTCAGTAGTTTTGGTATGTCTAATTTGTGGTTTGTGCGAATTGCGATCACTAAACTCATGTCATTAGTTATTTCCTAGATTTCCTACTGTCCTTAACACATAAAAAGTGGAGTCGTTGTAATAGAAAATGTTGCACTCTTATCACTTCTGCAATAATTAAAGGATCCGACCTGTAGGGCCATCCAAGAAAATAAGAAGATTGTTTAAGATAAAGATGAATTCAAATTAATACTACTCCACTATATATCCCTCAATAAACAGTGAGGCAGCCAGAACAATAACTTGTAACTATAATTGGTTCAGCTGAAATCATAGAAAATTAAACGTAAATGACCAAATTAAAGAAAGAAAGAAAGAAAGAAAAAAGAAAGATTTGGTTAAATGAAAAGGGTTTGAAATATATTACTCCTACTATAGGTTAATGCTAAATACTCCTATATTTTTTTAAAGAACAAAAAGATGTGTTGTGCCATCGTATTATATTGTATTTGAGCATTCATACTATATGGGGTGTTTGGTTTGCGAGATTGTATCATGTGATTAAATTTGTTGTGTGTTTGGTTCATGAGATTCAATCCCAAAACTCAATCCTAGATGGATAATTATGAGATAGTTAGTCATAGTTAACCCCATATGACTAAAATAATCTCACAACTCAATCCTAAATTATATCTTGGTATTATTTTATCTTGGAAACCGAACACCACCTAAATATATTAATATTCCTCGAACATTGTCATTTCATAAATTTTTAAGGGATGATATGATAGTTTAAACTCATAATAATTACAATTACACATATAGTATCAAACTTTCTAATTAATCATCATGGAATTAAATTCTTGACTATGTATTATTTTGGAGTAATAGAACTTTATAAGCTTGAAAATGGAAATATTAGAAATTTCAGATTTAGAAAACTGGTGTGAAACTGTGAACAAATACAGTTACTGTATTACATAAAAGTTGAAACATAATTAATTGAATTTGTTGCCTTTTTTGATGGAATAATTGTTTTATACCCTCTTCATCAGAATTCGTGATTGTTTCTTTGATGTTATCTCAGTATTGTGTTGTCATGTGGAGTAGAACGCATGTATTGATTGGTAAATGAAATATATTTTGAAATTAATTCATTTTTATCATAAGTTGCATAACATGGTATTGCCTGATCATGTGATGACTTAATAAATTAATCATGTATCTTCATTACGTATACTTTTGGATTAATATAACATTGATCAATCTTTTCATTATTTGCAGGCTATATAACCAAGAGCAATAAAGGTGGTTGTAATTATTTATCCTTTAATTTTATGGCTAGAGTATTCCTCTAGTTTAGCCATAGATTAATTATAAGTCAAGAATCTCTTTTTATATATTTTGTATTTTTACTTATTTCATTTTTGAATTGCCTTGTATCAAAACTGGATTATGCTTGATTGGATTCCTTCGAGTTAATGCAATCAAGTTCTGAATAACAAGCAACATACGGATCCGAACATATGTAGATGGTATATATGTGTAGTAATTTGTTGTTGCCATAAATTTTATAATTCATTGCCATTTCCAAGAGGGTAACTATCTAGCAGATTGCGTTATGCACAAGTAGCGTGGTCACGTAGTATCTGTTACTTATGTATAGACAAATAAGAATTTTATTAAACTTTTGTTATCGAAATAATCAGATCATTCCAGTGGCCTTGTAAATAACTTTCAGGCTTACCATTAGTTTATTTACAGTATTATATTTGGTTATGAAGCCAGAGTTCTAAATCAGGGAGTATACATTTCAACGATATAAAATTTTCCAACATGCATTGCAATGAAAGAGAATCAATGATAATGCAGGATAGTATTGTATCAATACAATATTACAAAAAGGGACAGCATCCTTCCTTCTATCTGTACAACTTGTTTCCTATTTATCCAAAACAGTATGAAAGAGAACATATCACCTCACATTCAAATAGATGCATACTTGCAAAGAACAGAATGCCAAAAGATAGCAGCCATATCCTTACCCATCACTTCACTTCTCCTCTTTCTTATACCGAGCACAATGTTCGAGATATTCTTCGAGTTCATTCTCCAGCTTTTCGATGAACTCACTTGTATGCTCTAACGACTGCTCGTGTTTATATTTTTCTAGGGCCTTCAATTCAAATCAACCATTTTTAGGTCAAAAAATGTCATGCCGACCATCAAATAATCACCCAGAGCAGCTCCATAACAACAAACTAGAACATATACAAGCCTCGAGCTTTAAGCACAAAAAATACGGTAAACATATTTAATCATACGAGTATATTGGACGAGTAATGGCACAAATAAGCAAGATATGAGTTGAATATCCTAATTGGTAATCTTGAAAAAGCAAACTAGAACATAAAAAGAACTTACTTCAGACTCAGCCTCGACAGATTCATCATATATGCAGCGAGAGTACTGGCTCAAATAAGCAAGGTATGACTTAAATATCCTAATTGTAATCTTAAATAAGCAAATTCTAAAAAGAACTTACTTCAAACTCATATAAGCATGATACGAAATGCACATCCGAATTGGGAAAAATTATACAAGCAAACTAGGAAACACAATATCATTTTTAGACAGTTCATACCTTAGCTTTAGAAAGAGTATCTGGAGGTGACATGATATCTGGTTGAACATAGTTCTTCCCCCGATAAAATATAATAACATCATTTGGCTTTATGTCTATAGCAATGCCTTTGCTCAACCTAGCAAGCTCCTCGGCATATTGATGCACTTGCCCGGGCCTACAGGGTTTACAGATGACTTTTACAGTCTCATGATTCTTCCAATGTAAATGCATATTAAGAACAACACCACCAAATACTCCTCGTCTCCCCACAGGAACATAATGTTTCTTTTTCTCGCCAGTGCGCTTTAGGTAAAACCTCTCTTCTGCAGTCAATATTTCAGGATCATAGGTTTCGGGTGCTGCTTTAGGTACATCGTATTTCCTCAGTTTCTCTATCAGCCATGCTTCTTTTCTTTTTGCCTAAAAGAAACACAGACAACGGGAAACTTTTGACTATGAAAAGAGCTGCTTAAGTAAAGTAATCCAAGAAACCAGCAACAGCAACATAGGAAAGTTTGTCTACCTTCTCAAGCTTGTACCTTATTCTAACTTCAGGATTTGGAGAATTCATTTTCTTCTTTGCTTTTAACCGGTAAAACCTAAGTTCATTCAGCTTCTTCTTTCTTGACACGTCTGACTTTTTTGTCATTGCCTTCCCTTTCTTCAACGACGTTCCTTCTAGACTCATATCACCAATTTTAAATCGGATAACATCATCATCCGTCTTCATCTCAATGGATTCATTAGTTCTAACTCTAGCATATCCCCTTATTAAACAATGATTCCAAGGTCCAATTGTGCATGATCTATTAACAGATAAAGCATTCACCGAGATCAATCGAAACAAATGATGCTCCCCTACGTTTCTGCGCCTAGATTGATGGATAAAACGCAACAGAAACGTCGAACAAGGAGGTGTAAAAGTGCTAGTCATTAAGCATTTGGAACCAAGCATAGATTCCCTGCATAAGATATAATAACATAACATCTATCACTCAAACAGTTGAATCTTGTTTGGCCAAATAACGATAGACATATTCAAATTCATTCAATTAGTGAAAATTAGCAACAATTGTCACGTCAAAATCGAAAATCTATTGGTCAGCAGTTCAGTATATCCTCTCCAATCACACTTAGACAACGATTGAACTGAATATCTCTTAATTACGTTACAGAGTATGCGAAACAAGAAGCTCGAGATTGAGGCAGAATACCTTGTGTTAAGAAGTCGCATAGCGGTGTTGGTAAAGACGGTGAGTGAGATGGAAGCTCTTGACATCTTCAAATTTGTGAAATGGACATGATACAGATTTGCTTCACCATTGTTCCTAGCATAATTAGGGGTTTGTTCATCCTTACCTCAGCTCTAGTTTTCTTTTCCTTCTTTTTTTTCTAGTGATGTGTATATTTCGTACTTGGGCCAAGATGGTTTGGGCTTTGGTCTATGGCTCTGTGTAAAGGGATGGGCTGACCCAAACTTTACTTGCATTGTAATGTACTGTTATTGAAGATTCGTCTTAATACGACTTTAGGGTTTTTTTATGTAAAATATAAATGTTATTTCTCTTCCTTAATAATATTACTACTAGATTCTAATCCTGATAGACTTTTGTCAACACAAAAATCTTGGTGTAACGCAAGCGGCAATATATTGGAATCAATACATCAAATGTAAATAATGTCATGTCGAAAACTTAATGATATTGTTTGAATATAAAATACATATTTAAAAAATAAAATATAATGTCGTGGCTGCAAGATGAGAGTGAATCAAGTTATGAGCAATCTAGCAATTTGTTTATTTCTCAAAGAGGTCCCCTAATGGTGGGAGTTAGTGGGGTCAGAAGATGGGAGTTATCATCTTTTTCCAAGAATGAAAGTTGTTAGCTTTGCTGTAATCACCTTTTTAGGATGCTATTGGCATCACATAAAATAATCTCTTGGACCAACAAATGCTTAAAGACATTGCCCACTTGCTTAGATGCAAGCCACAAATGCATTATTTTGATTCAAAGTCTTGTGGGGACGATTATTCCATCAAATCTACTAATTTCGATGATAGTATATGCTTAGCTAAATTATTAGCATAACGAAAATGAGACTCGTCACTTGAATTAGTTAGCATTAGTTTGAGTGAGTCAAAACACCCGAATTAATACTTGGGGAATAAAAAATCTACAAATTAAATTGCACTTTGTCATCATACGAATAATAAATTCACTATTTAGAATCCAAAATATATGTAGCGCTTTAATCATAAAAACAAGACACACTGTTAAAATAAAAATAAGAAACACTGTTAATATAATAAAACCATATAAAACGAATTCTAGAGTGTTGATTGTTATTTTGAATCTCTTGGTCTTACTTAACATCAATGGACCAGCCTGATTTATAAGTACCATAATTAGGAATATTTCTGCCTATGTATTAAGATATATGTATAGGAGATGATTATATCAACTCAGTTTGCAAAATAACAATTAACATCATTAAATATATCAATTCTAGATTTAATATTAGTTCATTGATTCATAAATATAAGTTCATAACTCAATATCATTTCTTGACTAAATCAATAATTGATATGGTTTGTAATGTCAATTGATATTAATGTATAAGATAACCGACATAATTTTAAATTCACGAAGTTCTCAATTTTCAAAAGCTCTTATTGGAGCCGCCTCTAAGTGTATGTATGTATCTTTTGAAGTCAAAATGTATGATGTTATTTTCTTTTATATTTTGGCGTAATTATGCAAAATAGTGGCTACACATTTTTATCACTAAGCATACGACTCAAAAGGACAATATGCAGGCTTGAGCATATGTTTTTTTTCATTAAAAAAAAGTATGACTCAAAAGGACACTGAGATTATTGGACAATTTGTTAAACTTGAAAATCATGTTTCTTGTACGAGGACGAATTGATAGTAATAGATTGAAATTCCGACGATGTCATGAATCATGATTATAACCAATTAAGTTCGTGCGCCTAACAAAAAAATGTGTAATTATAGTATTACCCAAAAACACTTAATTCCTTGATTTACTTAAAATTCATCTGAACAATAATTGAGCGCGTTGGCAGTTATACTTGGAAAGGGAATATCATTATTAGGACAGGCTACAATGCATCTATATACTATCGTAAACGATTAAATACACTAAAAAACTATTTTGGCAATTGGCAGTATTGTTTTTTGTAGTCTTTTTAAAATAAAAAAATCAGCTCCAATTCCCAAATTTTCGGTTCTTAATTAGAAGCATGAGCTTGATAAAAATTCTTTACATACTTTTCGAGTTTAATTATAGCACTAAAATATTTTCATGAGTATTACTGCCGGCTGAAGAGGGAGCTAGAGCCTGGAAACAAGGAATTGCTAAATATCTTTTTCCTTCACAAATCATGACATGTTTCTGAAGATAATTTTATTTGGTCAAAAATAAATAAAAAACACTAGAGTGTAGGGTAGGGATATGATTTTAAACTATGAGATTTTATACTTGACTGATCGATTGATGTTAAAAAAAATAAAAAAAAAATCTAAATTGAGTATTAATTAAAATTTAATAGCCATTATCTATATAAATATGTCGTTGAGACTGTTGAGTGTATTAATTACTATGATGTTGAAATACTAAAATCAAGGGTACATGAATAGACATTATAAAACTTAATCAATGTTCACATGATGATAAAAGCTATACTTGGAAACATATCAGAACAAGAATAATGGAATACTCTATTGATGGAGTACGTACTAAACAAATACTAAACAAGCCCAACAGCAGTAAAGCCCAATAAAGAGTATCAGTCCGGCATAACTCAAGAGTTCAGTTCGGCACAACCACAGAGTTCGGCCCCAGCCTACAGCTCGGTAAAAGCCAACCAATCAAACTCTGCTCTCTGGTCGGCATCAAGCTCTACTCTCAGATCGGCAAAAGCTGCTCGGCAATAATTCAGCAGTCCGGTCTCAGTATTCGACCGAACTAGGAAATAGTGGACTCATGCAAGATTTCCACCTCCGCTACACCGACGATCTATTTAGTGGTGTCAAGCAGTCATTAACTCATGCAGGATAGTGGACCCATGCAAGGTCGCCACGACCTCCACGACATCCACTACCTAATAAATGCTGCATGCCACGATCTTGGTTCAATGTATAAATAGAACCTAGGTCAGATAGATAAAGGTCTTCTGTTAACTTCTGTTAAGCTCTCTAGAGAGAAAATAGCAAATAGCAAGTCTGTATTGTTAGCTGTAGAAAACAGATCAAGCAATACAACTCTGCCCTCTTTTCTTCCCGTGGACGTAGATTTACCTCAGTAAATCGAACCACGTAAATCTCTGTGTGTTGATCTTCCTTTATTTTTACGAGCATTCATCACCATCAAAAATTCGCCAATTCATCACTGGCGCCGTCTGTGGGAAACAGAGAACCAAATTTGTGATAAAGCGAATTTTTGACCCTTTTTCCACCCCAAAAAAAAAATGCATACCAGATCACATACCACCCGTAATACCGTTCGCGATAACCGTGAGGAAGCTAGTCCAGCTCGCAGGTCTGAAAAACGGCCTCGGGAGACATCTACCTCCGGTTCTCACGAAGGAGGAACAAGCCACTCCAGGAGTCATCGCACCGAGTCTTCCCAGCAGCCCGATTTAAATGAAGCTGTCAAGCTGTTCTTGGCCGAGAAGCAGGAGGAGTTCTTAACCTTCCTGCAGAAGAGCCAACAGCCGGAGAAGACAACGGCGGATTCTCCCTCCTCATCCAGACATGAAAGTCACTACCGCAGTAGTGACGTGTCTTCCAGGAGAAAGAATCCTCAACCCCGACATGTTCCAGTTCCTCCTCGGTACCGGAACCACAGGAGAACTCCATCTCCTCCGTACCGAAGAGATGTCGGGTTCGCCATGTACGGAGCATTAAAGACTCCGTTCTCGGACGACATCACCCGAACTCCTTTGCCGCGGAACTACCGGACACCGTCAATGACTTATGACGGGCTAGAGGATCCTCATGACTTCTTGGGACGCTATCAATATAATATGGCGAACCAGGGTCTCAATGAGGTCCATATGTGCAAACTGTTCCCCGAGCTGCTCATCGGGAACGCCAGAAGATGGTTCGACAGCCTTCCTCAAGGCAGCATTAGATCCTACCGAGATCTAATGGATGCTTTCCACAGGAGGTTCTTTCAGAAAGCAGAAGCCCGGATCACTTCGGCTCAGCTGCTTTCTATACGTCAAGGTCGCGACGAAAAGATCAGCGACTTCCTGACGAGATTCCATAAAGAATGCCTACAAGTAGATAATCTCAATGATCTACTTGTCATTTCGGCATTCCAAAATGGAATCCTGCCCGGAGCTCTCTACAGAAAGCTCGTGGAGTGCGGTCCGCAAACAGCTCAAGAAATGTGGGACATTGCGGACCAGTTTTCCCGTGCGGATGAGGCAGACCGTCGAAAACGGTCTTTAGACAGCTCATCCCGAGGAGACGAAAAGAAGCCCGATCATAGCGATCAGAGGCTTCCTCGCCGAACTCCTTTTGAAAGAATTCAAAGGGCACCGGTACAAGGCAGATTGGGACCACGTCTCAACCCCGAGAAGCCGCCCGCTCAGTTCGTACCGCTGAACAAGTCAAGAGCGGAAATTTTCGAACTACATTCCGATATGTTCGAAAGACCAAAGCGGATGACGAAATCAGCCGTGCGGCGACCTCAGGATCAATATTGCTCCTTCCATCAAGCCCACGGACACGATACCGAGGAGTGCCGAGATTTGGCTGCAGATATTGATGTTCTTGTGAAAACAGGAACATTAAAAAAATACCAAAGCAAGCAGCTGAAAAAGAACAAAAGACAGAGAGGTGCGAACTGCAATCCTCAGGATCCGAAAAGGCATGAGGATCCCGAAGACGACGACGAGCCGCAATATGATGGAGTAATCCTGACTATTGATGCTCTCCCTGCCGGGAAGACTAAGTCGTCCCTAAAAGCAGAACGCAGAGGTTCCAATCAAGAGGAGCCAACACATAAAAGGCTGAAGAAAGACGAAGTGATTACATTTTCAGATGCCGATCCCGTCCCAGCCATCTCTCCTCACCAAGACGCTATTGTCATTCAAGCCGGAGTGGCAAACAAACTGATCCACAGAGTATTTGTGGATACAGGAGCGTCAGTCAGCATTCTTTTTAAAGAATGTTTCGATAAAATGGAAGTGGATCCAGCTCGACTCAGTCCGGCTCCGCTTCCTCTGAAAAGTTTCGCCCAGGAGGACACCCGCCCTGAAGGTATTATCAGCCTTCCGATCACGGTGGGAAAAGCGCCTACAAGCTCCAATACGATGATCGAGTTCTTTGTGGTGAAAGCTCGGTCCCCATACAACATCATCCTGGGGAGAGACTGGCTCAACACAGTTCGGGCCGTTTGCTCTACTTATCACCTCACCATCAAGATCCCTACTAAAGGAGGGATAGCGGTCATCCGAGGTGACCAAAAGAGAGCAAAGGAATGTCTACAAATTGCGCTTAGAAGTGCCGAGCAGTCAGATCGGCACCACCAAGCATAGCAATCACAGCAGCCGGAGTCAGAGGCGATGACCGAAGCCATACCGGAGCCGAACTCGATGACAGTTCAGCTGTACGAAGACGATCCATCCAGAACGGTTAAGATCGGCTTCGCGGGAACACCTCTACTTCGGGAAAAAACCATCCAGCTCCTCAAGGAGTATAAAGACGTCTTTGCATGGTCTCCGTTGGACATGACCGGAGTGCCCCCCGAGGTAATCACTCATCGGTTAAATATTGATCCTTCGGTCCGGCCGATAAAACAGAAGCAAAGACTCTTTGCGGCAGAACGAAGTCAAGTCATCCATGACGAAGTCCGTCAATTATTGAAGGCGGATGTGTTATTCGAAGTGAAGTATCCTTCGTGGGTGGCCAATCCTGTCATGATCAAGAAAAAGGAAGGAGGATGGCGGATGTGCATAGATTTCACCGATCTAAACAAGCACTGTCCTAAAGATTGCTATCCCCTTCCGAACATAGATAAAAAAGTAGAAGCTTTGATCGGCTTCGAAATTTTCTGTTTTCTTGATTTATACAAAGGATATCACCAAGTATTGATGGATGAGAGCGACGCTCCGAAAACAGCTTTCATTACCGATTTCGGCATTTTCGCTTATAAAAAGATGCCATTCGGTTTAAAGAATGCCGGAGCAACTTATCAAAGGATGGTAGACAAGCTTTTTCGGCACCTAATCGGAAAGCAGGTTGAAGTGTATGTTGACGATATAGTCGTCAAAAGCAAAAGCACTTCGGAGTACGAGCTCAACCTCAAGTCCACTCTCAACGTGCTCAAGAAAGCCAACCTCAAACTTAATCCCCAAAAGTGTACCTTTTTGGTAGATTCGGGAAAGTTTCTGGGTTGTTGGGTTTCAAAGGACGGACTCAAGGCAAACCCCTCAAAAGTTCAAGTCGTTCAGAACATGGCAATGCCGAAGTCCATACATGACGTGCAAAGGCTAACCGGATGTCTAGCCGCACTGAATCGATTCCTTTCCCAAGCAGCCGAAAAGCAACTGCCGTTCTTCAAGGTGTTGAAAAAGGCACCAAAGTTCGAGTGGGGAGCCGAGCAGAAAAAGGCCTTTGACGAGCTCAAAAGTTATCTAGCCGAGCTTCCTATTCTCTCTGCTCCAACCGAAGCCGAAGTAATATTCTTATACTTAGCGGCATCAGATCAAACCATCAGCGCGGTGCTTGTACGAGAAGAAGGCCTAAAGCAGTTTCCCATCTACTTTACAAGCCGAGCATTAAGAGGTCCAGAAACAAGGTATCAACCTCTGGAAAAAATTGCTCTGGCGTTAGTAAATGCAGCAAGGAGACTGCGGCCATACTTCTATGCTCACAAAGTATGCGTCTTAACCGATCTGCCTCTTCGGCAAGTTTTGACCAAGCCAGAAGCATCAGGCAGAATCGCCAAATGGGCCATAGAGCTGGGAGAACACTCAATCGAGTACCTACCTCGGAAAGCCATCAAGGGACAAGCCTTGGCAGATTTTCTTACAGAAGCCAAGTTCGATCAAGCAATCCCTGTCATTGCCGAACAGAAAAAGTCTGCCAATGCCGAACTAGCACAGCCCTTGGAATCCGAAGTAGAGCCGCCAGACTGCTGGAGCGGATTCGTAGATGGAGCTTCAAACAAGATGGGAAGTGGAGCTGGTATTTTACTCGTCGCTCCCAACGGACACGAGGTAACCTACTCACTTCGGTTCCTATTCCCCACTACTAATAATGAAGCCGAGTACGAAGCCCTCCTGGTCGGACTCCAGTTAGCGCAAAGTCTGCTCGTCAAATCTCTCAAAGTCCATTGTGATTCACAAGTCATAGTAAATCACATGTTGGGTACAAGTGAAGCTCGTGACGAGAGAATGAAGAAGTATTTGGACAAAGCGCAAAGCATCAGCCGAAGTTTCTCCTATTTTCGGATAATCCGCATTCCCAGAGCAGAAAATAGCCGAGCAGATACCTTAAGTAAGTTGGCCTCAGATCCGAGCTCAAAGGCGGAAGAATTAATGCATCGAAGCATTGATGAAGCCGAGGTACATTCAGTATCCAGCTCGCCGAACTGGATGACGCCGATCTTGCAGTATCTGGATCAAGGACAATTGCCCGAGGATAAGAGAGAAGCTCGGAAGATCACGTGCCGAGCACTTCGGTACGAACTTCATGAAGGAGTCCTCTTTAGAAAGTCTTACCTCCAGCCGTTATTGCGGTGCGTAGGGCCAGAAGAGACGGACTACATCCTCAGAGAAGTTCATGAAGGATCGTGCGGCAGCCACATCGGAGCTAGAGCTTTAGCTAAAAAAGTTCTAAGATGGGGATATTATTGGCCAACCTTGGTACAAGAAGCAGTGCAGCTCGTCAAGACCTGCCCGAAGTGCCAAATCCATGCAAATATCCCAAGGATGCCGCAAACCGATCTATCCACTATGCAGAGCCCTTGGCCTTTCATGCAATGGGGCATAGACATAGTGGGACCACTTCCTCAAGCTCCTCGGCAAATGAAATTCCTAATCGTTGCCGTGGACTACTTTACGAAGTGGGTGGAAGCTGAACCATTAGCTACGATAACGAGCTCGAAGGCATTGGATTTCGTCTGGAAGAACATAGTGTGCCGATTTGGCATACCCCACATCCTCATCTCGGATAACGGGACTCAGTTCACCGACAAGACGTTCAAGAATTGGTGCCAAGAGCTGAATATTCAACAGCGGTTCACTTCGGTCTCTCATCCACAAGCAAACGGACAAACGGAGGTAACAAATCGTATCCTGGTGAAAGGGTTAAAAGCTCGGTTAGAACAAGCCAAAGGACAATGGGTAGAAAATCTCCCTCAAGTCCTATGGTCCTACCGAACTACACCCACAACCTCCAACGGTGAAACTCCGTACAGCCTTGTGTACGGCACTGAAGCCGTAATTCCGGTGGAGATCGGCGTACCCAGTCCCCGAACTCTAAATTTCTCCTCAGAAATGAATGACGACGGACTGAGAGCTGAGCTAGATCTTGCCGAAGAAAGAAGAGAATTGGCATGCATAAAAGCAGCCAAGTACAAGGAGCAAGTAACCCGGTATTACAACCAAAGGGTGAAGAAGCTGCAATTTCAAGTGGGAGATCTCGTCCTGAGAAACAACGAAGTAAGCCGAGCAGAAAAGCTGGGCAAGCTCGAACCCACATGGGAAGGTCCGTATCGGGTGTCAGAAGTCCTCGGCAAAGGGTCTTACAAATTGGCTCACATGTCAGGAGAACAGGTACCCCGAACATGGCACATTTCCAACCTCAAGAAGTTTCATTTGTAAGAGACAGTCCGGTCAGTCAGTCTTGAGTCCTGTCCGGTCAATGTGCTTTATTTGGTTTGCTTGATCTTTGTTTCTCTGTGTGCTTTTTATTTGTCTCTGTGCGTTTTGTCTGTGTGTTTTGTCTGTCTCTGTGTGTGTCGTCTCTTACAAATGTTACTGAGGTATCTTGTTCTTCGAAGGCTGATCCCCTTCTTAGAACATATACAAGCACACGATTGTGAGTCAAAGCTTCTACAGAAGATACAAGACCACAATTCAGCTTAAACAAGCAGTTCGTCTGAAACGAGCTGCAACAAGCCAACGATTGTGAGTCAAAGCTTCTACAGAAGATACAAGACCACAATTCAGCTTAAACAAGCAGTTCGTCTGAAACGAGCTGCAATAAGCAAACGATTGTGAAGTCCAAGCTTCTAAAGAGGATACAAGACCACAATTCAGCTTAAGAATCAAGCACTTCGTCTGAAACGAACTGCAACAAAAGTCTGATTCTCGCGATAAAACTTGCCTGAATTAGGACTAGGGAAAGTCCGATCCACGCGATAAAACTCGCCGAATTAGGACAAGGGAAAGTCCGATCCCCAAATTAGGACAACGGAAAGTTCGATCCGAGCGATAAAACTCGCCAAATTAGGACACAAACCAAGTCCGGTCAAAGAAGAGTTCACTTCATCAGACCGAGGACAAACATCAACTTACCCCGTACCTTTATCCAGAATGCCGAAGTGATTCACTTCACTTTTCGGGGGGGGGGTAGTGATGGAGTACGTACTAAACAAATACTAAACAAGCCCAACAGCAGTAAAGCCCAATAAAGAGTATCAGTCCGGCATAACTCAAGAGTTCAGTTCGGCACAACCACAGAGTTCGGCTCCAGCCTACAGCTCGGTAAAAGCCAACCAATCAAACTCTGCTCTCTGGTCGGCATCAAGCTCTACTCTCAGATCGGCAAAAGCTGCTCGGCAATAATTCAGCAGTCCGGTCTCAGTATTCGACCGAACTAGGAAATAGTGGACTCATGCAAGATTTCCACCTCCGCTACACCGACGATCTATTTAGTGGTGTCAAGCAGTCATTAACTCATGCAGGATAGTGGACCCATGCAAGGTCGCCACGACCTCCACGACATCCACTACCTAATAAATGCTGCATGCCACGATCTTGGTTCAATGTATAAATAGAACCTAGGTCAGATAGATAAAGGTCTTCTGTTAACTTCTGTTAAGCTCTCTAGAGAGAAAATAGCAAATAGCAAGTCTGTATTGTTAGCTGTAGAAAACAGATCAAGCAATACAACTCTGCCCTCTTTTCTTCCCGTGGACGTAGATTTACCTCAGTAAATCGAACCACGTAAATCTCTGTGTGTTGATCTTCCTTTATTTTTACGAGCATTCATCACCATCAAAAATTCGCCAATTCATCATCTATCAAAATTAATTTTCTTCATGTCACGATGAGGGGACTTGTGAGTACTGAAAAAGAAACAATTACAATACTTAATAAAGAAAAAGACATTTGTGGGCGCGCGCTTATGATGTGCGTGCCATTAGCTTTCATTAATTACATAATTTAATTGTGTTAATAATGATGATTATAATTAAAGTTATTAATAATGACATGTCATTTATTGCGCTTATGGAGAGGCCGCCCGTATGTGAGCGTGGGTAACTTTTAATTAAAAGTTAGTAAATTTTATTGTTAGACATTGACTCAAGTGTAATTTCAAACATCCATTCAATATAAACAGCTGCATAATTGGATTCTACTGTATTTCATTAATCAAAATATCTACTCAATTCATGGATAAAATACTATTATTGCTCTATCAATATCATTCAATAACATATAGAGAGAAGAGAGAGATGGGATTATTAGATAACCAACAAAATAAATGCTTTCTTAGTTCATAATCAGAAGTCACTCTCTCCACAAAAATGAATTTTCTCATTTTTTATCAATGTAAACACACTTTTCCTGTCGCCGGAAAGACCACCACCGCCACCCATCCAAACTAACAAAAAAATACAACTACTCAATAACAACACAATTCAGTATTCAGAGATGAATTTTTATTTTCTCACGCGTAATTTATCAAATACTTATGTACAAGCAAAACTGATATAATAACATCAAAACACCAAAACAAGGTTTGACCAATATAGTTTCAATTATCAAACCATACTAATTCACGTATTTATTTATAAAAATAAACACTAATTAAGGAGCAATCAACATCACGCAGCCGGCGTCTCCGAAATGCTCTCCAAATGCGGCCGCCACACGCCAACGCGGCCGCGCCGCCGATCTCTCTGCGTCGAGATTTTCTCCGATAGAATCTCGCTCAGATAGCGATCGGAAATCAGAAGATTCGCCATGGAAATACTGCATCCGGTCTTCTCCGTCGTCGTGGTGGTTCGCGCGGAATCTCTCCGTTTCCTCTTCGATCGCGATTTCTCTGGCGGCGGCGGCGGAAGAGGCATGAGGAAGTAAATTTTGCCTCGCTTGAGCTGCGCGTCGGGCGGCACGACGACGATCCTAGGGCACATACCGGATTCCGACGGCTTTTTAAGGACGTGTTTGGGGTGGAGGTTCATGATCTCGGCGGCCGTGACGGCGCCGCTGATTTCCTCAACGCGGCCGTTTGTGTGGACGATTCGGATGACGTCGAGCGCGCCGCACGGCAGAATGCAAGAGATGCAGCATCTGATCGCGCTTTTCATGGCCGCCTATGGACAACTGATCTAATCTTACTCTCTCATGAGTTTGAGAGAAAGAGAGACTCAAAGTAAAGCGATGTTTCTTTTATTATTTTCTTTTATAGCTATTTGTATCCAACGCCTCTTTGAGTTGTACAAATGATGATTTCAATAGCCGTTTCTTCAATATATATGCCACGTAAAAGAGAAGCACAAGTTATTATTATTATTTTTTGGTTATGAAGCTTGATCACTTGTTATTAAATAAAATAACCATACGATCTCTTGTAATTGTATCCGAAAATGTTAATTCTAGTGGAAAATACTTGTCCCCACATGTGATGAAGTGGATAAATAACTTTGTGTAGTTTTTCTTTATTTTTCGTGATTTTGGTGAGTGTTGAATTATGTCGTGTATTGAAACGATTATACTCCTATAAGATACAGAGTTGGGATGGTGTTTTTTGCTATATGAATATGATATTGGAGTTCACTTCTTTCATTTGTTTGGTTGGAATGTTTACGATTGTTTGTATTTATTGAGTGCGACTCTGTTGGAAGGAAACCTATGGCGTGGATTAATAATTGGAGTCATTTTTGTAATTAGCCTTTTGGAAGTATCAATCGTAAGCTTTTAACCAAATTCAATAATACCAAATGGGAAATTGGGCACTTATGGTTGCACTACTTGCATGTGGAAGTTGGGCACTTATGGTTGCACTTGCACTGTTGCACATGACATGTTAACTCATCATTACTACTGCCAAAGCAAAGCACAAGTCCAACTCCGAGTCCCAGCATTCAAAACAAAATGCAAACATCATTTTATCTAAATTCAAGTTTTTATAAAGTGGACTATTTTATTGATATATGACGTAAAATTAGTGTGGGATGGTACGGTACCGTATACCATACCAAAAATATCGGTATTAAAACTATTATATCGTTACTGAACCAATTTTTTCGGTATACCGAAGTTTCGGTATGGAATAAGTAGAATACCGTTTCCGCCAATTTTACGATGTATCATACTGAAATACGATATATTATACTGTTCTAACATACCATATCTTGTACATGTATATCGAAAGTATCTTTTGAAAAATAGTGTATATCGTGTATATTGTAGATTCGGTACATACCGTGGCATGTCGATACCGTACATGAGGATATATGTACACTGAATGTATCGGCATACCAAATATATCGGTACATACCAACAAACCGTATGTTCAGTATACTGCGGTATAAGAAAATTCACATTGTTACCGTAACGAACCCTTACGATACGATATTATAACATACCGAAAGTTGCGGTATATTGAAAATTTGATATGTTTTCGATACGATAAGTGCAGTATAACGGTATTAGATATTTTTATCTATATGTAAACGTAATCCCAAAAGACCAAAATATTGATTTTATTAGACGGTACCCACTTATCAATGCTGAATACTCACATTAGCATTATAGCATTACATAAAATTTGCTGATTAGGTTAATTTTATGGATAGTACTTATCAATATATATATATCAAATTGCTTATTAAAGTTATTAATTTTAAAATTAGTACTACTAAACTTTATACGTTATGTTATTTGTTCTAAAATTGGATTGGATCTAGGTTTTAGACGCGATTAATTTGAATTATTATCCTATCAATGTCAAAAGAATCTTGTAGTTAAAAAGAGAGCTAAAATCATTCTCAAAAGAAAAAAAAATAATATAAAAAAGGAACAAATTTAAGTCTATAAAGTGAAGTTAACCAAACATGGGGCTTTTTTTAAAAAACGCAATTGGAAACTTGACTGGATTTTGATTGTGTGTGGGCTCATGGGTTTATTGAGCCTAGATTATTCGTCCCTATATAATTGGCCCAGCTTTGACTGAAAACTCTAGGAGTTTATAATTTGAAAAATGGTTTTCTAGTACTAGGAGTATTATTTAATCAATATAAAGCACACCGTAAATAGAAAATGATAAAAGAAATTAGCAGAAAGAAAAGAGGGAACAAATGATTTCCAATCTAGCTCTCACTCTAAAATAACCTTGCACCCAATTTCCATTAATTTTTTGATGTTCATAATCTCTTATTTGATGATAAAATAATTGAATTTTAAACTTTTAACGAGAAAGGATGTAGATGGGAACAATTAAAGAAATGGGAATTATGTAGTCAAGTAAGTTAATTAGCTATATTACATTGTGAACGGATAGTGAATATTTTTAAACTTTTAATAAGAGAGGATGTAGATGAAAACAATTTAGATATAGTACTATAAAATGTAAATGGATAGCAATTTTTGTTTTTTTAGTTTAAGTTTGGTGGAAATGACTAAATAAAATTATGATTTGATTTGACACACAGCAAAATATATAAGATTATTTACTAGATAGAGAAGTGCAGCGTGCGGTGCGTGTATCTCACCTGATGTGCGGGTGTTGCCACGTGACGGTATCCCCGTTTCTGCGGCCACAAAGCATGCACGTGGCAAATTTACGTGTGTGACGTTACTTCCACGTGTCCTCTACCATATCTTTTACTGCCATCTAATTAGTTTACACGAATCACTTTCCACGCTCACTCTATTTTGACACGTAAGCGACAGATCTACTTAGTCTTGGTGTGTGCTCTAGCTTAATGCTGAAGAAGTCTGCTTTAAATTAATACAGAAATAAAGATTTCATCATTTCAGTCATCTAATATGTATTTTTTAAAATTTCTTTGATGATAATAAAACTTTTAATATTCCTCTATTCTTTTTAACAAAAAGCTTTTAAATAAATACTCCATATCTTAATAAAGCTATTAAACTTAATATTACCTTAATAATCTAAGATATTTATTGACATTACCATTTGAATAAAAGTAGTGGAATCCTACTTACATGATAACAAGATACAAGTTCCAAGATTTAATCAAAGTTACCTTGGCACAATGAAAAATTGAAAACAAAACATAAAAAGAAGTAAATTACATTACCATAATAAGTTACAATAAACTTGCATATCAAAAACTAGATCGAGATTGGTACACGTAAGACCTTAATCTCACCCGACTATTAATAAACACGTACGAATTTCTAGTTCAATGATCTTCATTGTCCAACAATTAAACAACCGTTACACATATAATATTGGGATTTTTAAATATATATAACCATTTTGTTCTAGTGGAGATAAAACAATAGCAATAATAATACGGATAATAATAATGATAATTAATATTGTATGCTGTTTTTAAGGTGGAATTATGTAAATTCGGTGTTTAGAACGTGTTGATTGGTTTTAAGGTGGAATTTCTATCATAATATCCATAGTATATAGTCTTTTAAGATGGAATTTATGTCATACTATCCACAGTAATAGTAAGGCTTAGATAAAAAAAAATTATCCATAACAATTTTTAGGCAATACGATCTCAAATATTGAAATATATACTTGTCTTACAATTCAAATTAAATATCTACATGTTAACATTTTTTCAAATGTACAAAGCAAATAATCAAAACCAAGGATTTTAAGAAACCTACCCAGAAGTACTAAATCAGAAATAATTTTCAATTACGATCGAACATGGAATATAACTAATTAAGATATATTTACTTCCCCTGAATAAAAGATCACGTTTGACCGGATATAATTTTTAAAAAATGTAGTGGAAAGGGAAATGATTAGCAAAAGATGTGTCATACTTTTATATAATAGTAATTTTATAATGTAATGTGAGTGAGATTGAATACTCGCTTTGGAAACGTGTGTACTTTTAATGCTAGGTCAAGCTTCTCAGATCCAGAGAATCCCCTAGATCACGAGGTCTAGGAACTCAGAGGATATCAGAAATCTCAGTCGTTGGACACACTGATTCCGCGTTCAAAACCCTCAACCCGCTATACTATGAATTAGTACAGGGAAACAGGGATCGATCCCACGAAGATGGACACGTAAGAAAGCATTTAGAAGACCTTGGAAATGGCGAATGGCTGCTGCCACACAATTTTGGGTTGAGGTTTAATTACTACTAGACCTAGGCAGGAAATCAAATACTAGACCTAGGAAACTGTAAACATCATGCTAACATCGAACATCCTTATAACTACGAAATATTAAACTAACTTCTTAGACCGAGCAAAAAACTTCCTAATATAGCTAGACAGAAAGTGAGTAAACAGCGGGGACCATCTTCCAGAAACAGCAAGTACGGAATAAAAACTGCAAATAACAAACTAAGAATTTAACTAACTCTGACATGCATCTCATCAGCTGATTCAAACGCGAACATGAAGAAAACAGAGCACATACCCAGATTCAAACAAGATTTAAAAATTCGGACGTCGGAAACTTGCAATTAGCCGGAAATTAAACAGATCTACATATACTAGACGGAATGAAATGAACACACGAAATCTAGGCATCAATCACGAATCCTCTGTTTCAGATCCAGTCGTCAGATGCTTAATCCACTCCGGATCCAAGCATTCCGAACACAACAATCCACAACATCCACTCCATAACTTCCGATTTCAACAGATCTACCCCGATCAACACAAGCTTCTAATAATTCCACTCAAACTCAGTAAACCAACGCAAAAATCACAGTAACTACGACAAACTCAAAACAATTTGCATCCATAATCGAAATCAACAGCAGCTCAAATACGGAAAAGAGAAATTGCATAAACCAACGGAAATTCAACAGAAAACTAGGCCGAGCTTCGAACAACGAAGCTCGGTGAAATTCACGACTGCAAATTAAAACGAAAGCAATTAAATTGTATCTTCGTCCTCCACAAGGACGGTGTTACCCAACTACTGACTACCAGTGAAATGAACCGAATCCCTACAAATTCCCGAACATTCCCCCCAAGTGTGTAAAAGTGAGTGAGCTACGAGCTATAATCTGGTCACAAGTCCTCCACCCGAGTCTCCTTTTCAGATTGCATGCTCTCCTCTTTATATAGGCGCGGAGTTGATCTTCTAGAAACCTTTGTAGAAATCTTCATTCTACCCTTCAGCTTCGTTGTCTCCTCCGTCTAGTCATTTTCTCCAAATTGCTCACTTATTCGTCAGTTTCCTTGGACCATGCAAATGTCCTCTTCTTTTCCTGGACCTGACGAAAACCCTCTACACACATGGCTTAAAACATGTGTTAGACCCCGCAAATGCACGAATTTAACCCTTTAACCAATGCACGGAATTAGTCTTATCAGAGATTAAAATTAATAGAACGTAAAGTCCATTACTTAAAGTGGTAAAAAATAAACAAGACATTACAGATGGACGAACGAAATGACAAAATAGAACAATTATTGACGATGGAGGAAGAAACTTTATTTAGATAAGAGAAAAATTAATAAAAAATGTAGTCCATAAAAATCAATAGAGATTATAGGCTAAGAAATTGAGCGCAACACATCCAAAACAGAGACCAGATTTCGATGAATCCGTTTACTATTTATAGAAAGCAGCACCACTTCGAAGACGGCAGCATCTCTAGCGGCGGCTACTGAAAAATAAAAAAACTTATATAAATCCCACCCCCCAAATCACTTTCCATAAACATGCAACAAAACACACAATTCCCCCTTCAAAAATCAAGCTCCGGCAAAGAAACCATGATAAGCCTCCACCACAGCCCCCGCCTCTCCGCCAACCAGTGCGGCTCCGTCGTCACCCAAACCATCCAGGCGCCGCTCCCGCTCGTCTGGTCCGTCGTCCGCCAGTTCGACGAGCCTCAGGCCTACAAGAAGTTCATCAAGAACTGCGGCCTCAGCTCCGGCGACGGCGGCGCCGGCAGCATCAGGGAGCTCACCGTCGTCTCGGGGCTGCCGGCCGAGCGGAGCACCGAGCGCCTCGACCGCCTCGACGACGAGTCGCATGTCATGGTGGTCAGCATCATCGGCGGCGATCACAAGCTCGTCAATTATCGGTCGACGACGACGCTGCACGAAGGAGGAGGCGGCGCCAGAGATACGGTGGTGATGGAGTCGTACGTGGTGGACATTCCCGCGGACAGCTGCGAGGAGGACACGTGTCTTTTCGCGGAGACTATAATCCGGTGCAATCTCAAATCCCTCGCGAAGCTTGCCGAAAAAATGGCTGATCATCATCTATAGATGTTTCAGTTTCACCTTATTTTTCTATTCTGAAATAGTAGTACTATTTCGTTTAGGCTGCTATATTAACTTTGACAAAAAATGTCAAATAATCGATGAGATAATACACAAGCTCATTTTGATCGGAGCCTAGTGCTTTAATCTAATACTCCCTCCGTCCCATAAAGATCGTCTAACTTTGACCAGACACGGATTTTAAGAAATGTAATGAAAAGTGGGTTGAAAAAGTTGGTGGGATGTGAGTCATACTTTTATATATTAGTTTTATAATAAAATGTGATTAAGAATGAGTTAGTGGAATATATAGTGCACTATAAAAAATGGTAAAAAGTGAAATGGGACAAACTTTATGGGACGAACGGAAATGGAAAAATGGGACAATCTTTATGGGACAGTGGGAGTACTAGCTCATTTTATTTTATGCATTGAATTGAAATTGAGAGCTATGGATTTAGTAGAAGAAAAGGCAAGGTTCCCCCTTCATAAAATTACATAATAAATGAAGAAATGCAGATATACAAAACTAGCCACCTTTCTCTCGGAGATTGATGGTATATTCGCCAACGCAAAAAGTGGAAGTTTTTTAGAATAAAAATCTACAAATTAAAACAGGGGATTTTGGAGTCTATATATCTAAATTGAGATTCACAGCGAAGTTAAAACAGGGGATTTTGGATTTTTTAATGACTTGTTGTTAATTGCCACAGGCTGCATATCCAGTTGCATTTCATTGTTTCCTTTTTCACAATTTGATAAGAAGTTGTGAATTTTTATGTTCCGAGTCATTTCATTCACTTGATATATTCAAAATAAAATTGCAGCCTAGCTCGTGAATTAAAAGTTGGTGCCTTCTCCTCTTTTTATTCTTTCTTCTTATTTTTCCTTTCCAAATGTGGATTTGAAATCGAATTAATTTAAAAATCCAAAAATATCAATAGTTTGCTTAAACTAAGGGACTAGCGTTGGTTTTGCATTACTATGAACTAGTGGGTATGCTTCAAAATTAATAACCCTTTAAAAGACTGTTCAACGTTATAGAATTCAACTTCTATAACCTAGTAATTATTTTATTTACGAATATAAATCGTATGAATCTGATAGAAATTATTTGTAAGAATATTTTGATTGCAAAATTATAGGTTTGGTTAGATTGAAGTATTTATTATTCTTTTATATATGCCTGTGAATCTAAGATTCTAAATTAAAGAGTGATTTTTTAAATTAAATTCGAAATGCAGTAATTTGTATAACAAATATCATAACTTTTAATAATATTAATAAAATATTCAAAAAATTATTATGTTATACTGAATAATGTTATAAAGTAATTATGTAAAATCATTTATTATCACAAATAACTTTATACATCAGTAAAAAGAGCATACTTTAATTTGTCGATTCATTATTTATAAATCAAAATTTCTTATTTGTGTTAATTTATTTGGGATTATGGCATTAATCTTCAATCAATCTAATTAATGATCGAATTTGCTTAACTGATTATCATTTTTAAAATTTTAGAAAAAAATAGTAATAAAACTAAAGAAGAACCAGAAAAATGAAAAAAAAAAGAAATAGAACAAAAAACCGAAATCAAAATCACAAATTATGCATCCAATAAATTATTTAATATCATCAATTAACATTTTTTTTTGGTAATCACCAAGGGTATCTACCGGTGGAATCATTGACTATTTCACGCGCTATTTGTAGCCACCTCAATGAATGAGACAACTAGCTCAAAGTTTTAAGGTTGCTCCATACCCAAATGCTGGAATCAATCCCCTGATCATTTGATTAAGGATAGATGAGTCTCATACTAGTCAACTAAATACCTTGAATTTTTTCAAGTAATATTTAAATGACATATGTTAGTGAATTTAGTCAATGAACAATTTTGCAAAAGTGAAAATTTAAAAAAAAAGAAAAAAAATGTCCCGAATAGTTCAAAATGGCCTCAGATTTAAGAGATATTAAAATTCACCATGGTTCACTCATATGCACAATATAGACAAAAATGCAATATGTGATTTATTAGATTTTGTACTATGAGTTCCTATATGGTTTGTACGTATATGTTTGGGTACTTATGTAATTTATGTGGGATATGAAAATGTATAAAAATGTCCTTCATAATAGAATGTATATTGTTTTATGAATATAAGATTTTTAAGAATAAAAATTAGTACATATTTAATTTTAATATCTGGTTTTAGTTCGATTAACCTGATGTATTAATTTGAGTTAGAAATTTCTAATCCTAAGTAGTAATTTCAAGTTTGACTAACCCAAATTCTGACGTGTTCACCAATTGAGGTCTGTATACCAATATGACTACATAGAGCATCCTCAGTGGTGCTCGCTAGGACAGACGGCGTCCGTGCCGCTGGTGCGGCACCGCTGCTGCACTCCCGCCGCTGGCACGGCGCTGCTCGATGCATCGAGCACGTCCGTGCCGCTGAGCAGGCTGACATGGCACGTTCTGATGCCGTTGGCATTTTCAATTTTTCTTTTAAAAAAAAATCGAATTTAATTTTAAAAATCAATTTTAAATTAAAAAAATATTTTCCCACTTTCCAATAAATTATATCCTTTTTCTCCCCCCTTTTAATTTATTTTTCAATTTCCCCCCCCCCCCAAAATTCACATTTTCATCTATAAATACCACAACTTTCACACCAAAAATTCCGACTCCCGCGGTTGGAACCACGAATGGTTCGGCTCACAACCATTCCCTTGTCCAGAAATGCAATTTTCGGCCCCTCCTCAAACCCAAGGTTCTCAAGTTCCGGGTGGCTACCGGCCTTACCCGGTGGACGACCAAGATGCCCCCGATGGGCGATACAGGTGGGCACCCGAACCCAGATCGGGAGGGAGCGGCGGCTCTCAAACTCCTCCTCCTCTTCCTACTCCTACTCCTACTCCTACTCCTCGTGGTGTTCGCACCCTGTACACTCAGGCGGAGATGGATCAATTATTCAAAGCCTATTTGATTATCTCCGAAGATCCGGAGATAGACACGAACCAAAGCGGGGATATGTTTTGGTGGTGCGTCTCTGGCTGGTACAATGAAAACCGCTCGGCTGGAACCATCGAGCGCAATGAGAGTATGGTGCGCAATGCCATATTCAGAGCCAATGAAGAAATCCAAAAGTTCCAGGGGTATTACCTCCAGGTAGAGCGGTCGGCGGGGAGCGGCAGGAGCGAGCTCGACATCATCAATGCCGCCTTGGAGACCTACCAATCCCTAAATTACAAACCGTTCAAGTACCTCAGCGCTTGGCAGGAGGTGTGTGTGCATCCGAAGTATAGGGGAGGCGTATCATCCTTCTCCAGCTCCTCTAGCAAACCGTCGAGGTCGGTATCCCTATCCGACGCCGGCGAGGATGAGGTGGCTAGCCAGCTTGCCGAAGCTAACTTGGATAGCCCCGACGCCGGCCCGAGCAGTTCCCAACATCGGCCGCAAGGAAGGAAGAAGGCTACGGCCAACCGCCATTGTGCCGCGACTCCATCCGCCCCCGCTCCCTTTGTGCTACCTCAACCCCCACCAACTCGTTGTGGATCCTTTTGGCCCAACTCAATTTGGCTAATAGGTCAAATATGACCCCCAAGCAACTTGATTCACATTTGGCAATGATACGGGGTCTCCGAATAACATTGGGGATAAGGCCAGAGGAATAGTCTTCCACGGGGATATTTTTTAGCCTTTAATTATGTATTTTTTATTTTTTAGGATTTTAATTATGTATTTTTAATTTTTAGGATTTTAATTATATAAATTTTATTTTTTAGGATTTTAATTATGTAATTTTTAATATTTTTGTAATTTGTAATAGTATTCGAGATGTTTTTAATGCATTTTATTATTGTGAAAATGTTTTTATTTAAATTGAATAATAGAATGGTGGGACCCATGAGCATGTCCTTGCGGAAGAGTATGGATGTGGGTGTTATGCTCTTGGGGAAGAGCAGGGAGTGAAAAAGTAATAAAAGTGGGTCCGGGCCTACACCCGTTCTCTTGCCAAATAGCACGGATGGGGATGCTCTGAGTGCTTTGCTCATACTGATATAGCCATATAGGTGTTGGACTAGGGTTTCTTCAAAGCAACGGAATTCTCAACTTGTCTTTTCCTATCCGATCCCATTTATTATTTGTAAGTTTGTATTCTTATGCGTTCCTTGCATTTAGTACATAGACCATATTAAATGTTTTCAAATATTAACAAATTAAAATGTATGGAATATAGCCTATTAAAGAATTGTGATCAAGAAACGTAAAACAGACCATTGAATGTTTTTAAATATTGTAATCATTAATTTTAATTTATTACAATCTAATACTTCCTCCATCAATGAAAAATAAGACACTTTCATTTTCTGCGCTCGTTTTAAAAAATGATAATAAATAGTTAAAGTAGAGAGAAATAAAAGTAAGAGAGGAAATAATATAGTCAAGAGACTTCTCTATATTATTCTTTCTCGTACTTTACTTTCTCTCCATTTTAATTATTTATTATCATTTTTTTCAAAATGAGTGCAGAAAATGAAAGTGCCCTATTTTTCATGGACTGAGAGAGTAAAAATTTCTCGTACGACTAAGCGAAATGCTTCTTATGATTTTCATGTTTAGTCTGATGCTTATATCATTGATGGATTAAGAAAATTGCTTACAACAGACACGTCGATATACACATGATTTGTCTTAACACTCTATCATTGATTATTTAATTAATAAATAATTTATTTTCTTCAGCTTCACTGTACAACGATATTTATCCAAATAATATTTCTCTGTTAGGACGTATATGGCATCATAGCTTTCCCATTTTAAAAGCAACTCGTTTGATGTTCCATACCTACTCAAACGGCTGAAGTAATGCCATAGTATTAAATTTATAGTCATCTTATTTTCCCCCAAAAATATCGAACCTCCTCAATATTAGTCGATTTACAATTTTCCATTTTTCTTGTGAATAATAAAAAAAAACATGCAGCCATTTACGAACTGTAAAATACTAGTAGCATATTGACCATTAAAAATTTAAAACTACTAGTAGTAGTATTATATTTTGTCAACTAAAATACTCCTACCATATCGTGAATACAACAAAATAGTTGGATAGATTAGAGGCAGGCACGCAGAGTGGAAAAATGTTGGTGGGACCCAGTCAACGTTTATAAAAATGTTCGAATATTTATTTGTGGGCCCAGGCTTAACTACCTAATAAATCACATATTCATTCTACTAAATTAATTATTATTATTGTTATTATTATTATTGTAAAAACATTTAGATTTTAAATTTACACTAATTTCAAACCTTCTCAATTCTATAATTTAGATTTTATAATTAAAATAAATATTTAAAATTTTAAATGATTATCAAAGTAAATATTTAAATGCATCTTTCACAAATAAAGAAGACATAAAATACATAGAAATTCACTGGATACGACTCGCATACTATATACACTTGTCTTACACCCGTATTACATATGAACGGACTAAGATATTTTCAAAACATTGATAAAGATTATAAACCATCATTGAAAAGTGAAACAATATCATTATATGAAAATGGTAAACAAAAGCGTACTTATATAATAAATATAGTCAATAATAACTATAAAACAATTCATTACAATACATTATTCCATTATTAAACTATAGTAGAAAAAGATTTTAAAAACTGCCATATTACTAAGTTGAACAAAAAATGAATCACCCATAAATTTTGTAAACTTTTTTATACACTACATGTAGAATTGTAATCTTTCATAAAATATGAATCCAATTAACCATTACAACATTATGTATTGCGATTTATGCACACAAACACACATAAAACACATTACGCACGCAATATGGTCATTGTCATTGCATACAACACATACTATATTCGTGCACACTTATATAATATGGTTAATTTTTTTTAGCTAAAAAATTTGTAATCATAATATAATTTTATAAATAATTAATTTGAATTAAATTAAGTAATTTATTTTGAATTTCATAAAATTACAACTACACAACTATAATTTAATCATACCATATAAAAACTCAATTCTGCTAAGCAATAGAAAGGCCAAGACTATAATTCCACTATAGCAAAATATAAAACTCAATTCTACTAAGTCATAGGAAAGGTCATCTTGAAGTTTATTTTTCAGCTCCGAATTCTACATTCATATTTCAATTATCAATAGTAACTAAACCTATTGATTTGCAATGGTCGCTTAAGCCAATAATACGATCGATGAAAAAAATTTCTTAGGTGTAAAAGTTAAATTTCGATATACATATACCATTACATTATTACTTTAAAATAGTTAAATATGAGTAGGAGTAAATAAAATTACAATGACATAGTAAGAGCATCTCCAATGGCGGACGTCCGGTCGGACGTGCGCGACGGGCGACCGGGACGTCCGCCATTGTGACAGGGGAGGTCGGATACGGACGTCCTGTGAGGACGTCGGGTGTCCTCGGACGTCGGCGCGAAGGGCGGGCGGACGTCCGCCATTGTGGCGTGGGTCGGACGTCCGATTTTTAAATTTTTTTAAATTTTTTTAAAACTCTATATATACGGCTCGTTGAATTTTATTTCATTCGCACCACTTGTGTTAACAAGTTTCTCTCTCTACATCTCTAATTTCAAGTATATCTAGAATGTCTAGTGACAGTGATAGCGAGAATGAATTGGAGGTCGCTGTGGAAGGTGCGATAGATAGGCTGCTACAGCAGAGGGCACAGCGGCTTGGACAATGTCTAGTGACAGTGATAGCGAGAATGAATTGGATATACCCAAACTGGCTCGTCTTTGTGAAGACAATCAAGCATCCGCTTAGACAAAAGAAGTCATACTTTGCGAGCCGTCAGGAAGCAACGCGCAAGGATGTGGAGCGGGCATTTGGTGTGCTCCAGAGTCGATGGGCGGTAGTCAAGGGTCCTGCACGGCAGTGGTATATTCCCAACATCGGCGATGTCATGTACGCATGTATCATAATGTATTAATGCACAACATGATTGTCGAAAATGAAGGTGCGGAACTGACTCAGTGGACCAATGAAGATGATACGGGTGCAGGTCCAAGTCACGGCGTGGCCACCGCGAATGTGAATATGGGGGTACCTCATGGAGAGGTCGAGCGGATGCGTGCATTTGCCGACATGCGGCAAACAGATGCCCATGTTCGACTTCAGAACGATATTATCGAAGAGGTTTGGACGCGGAAGGGTTGACGTTGATGTTAGTACTTTTTTTTGTTTTATTACTATGTAATTTTTTTTTCAAATCATGTATGTTTTTTTTAAATGAAGTTGTTAATTTTTCCCGTTCGTATTCGTGTTGAAATTTTATTTCCGTAAACGTTAATTGTTTTATTGTGAATTTGTGATTTTTTTTATTGCGGAAAGTCCTAGTGGGAAGGGCGATGAGAATGACGGATTGTGAAGGGGATGTCCTAGTGACGTGGCAGTGGGATGGGAAGTCCTAGTGACGTGGCGAGAGGTGTTTTCGGGATGTCCTAGTGGATGTCCGAGTGAGACATCCGCCCAGTGGAGATGCTCTAAAATATAAAAGTGATGGGAACGAAAAAAAGCATGAAAACGCAAAAAACTCAACGATCAAGAGTATTTTTAAAATAAAAAAATGAAAAAATAAAATAAACAAAAAAGAAGAATGGCTGGAGTTGTGCGCGGGCAATGGAAGAGAATAGAATGAATGAAACAGACATTTGTTTATCTTTAGAGAGAGAAAAGAAGAGAGAGAAAGATTTTCCCCACTTCTTTTCCCTTCTCTTTCAGAGAAAAGATGGTCGAAGAGAGTTTCAACCTCTGAGATCATCGTGAAAAGGCCAGTCAAGAAAATCACGCTCCGATTCCAATCAGACTAAGTAATTATCCTTCCTTTTCTGTATCTCTAATCGATTTTCTACGCCTAATACTTTCCTCCTGCAATTTTTAATGCCGGAAATTTATTTAATTTTTTCGTCGCAATAATATTCTGCATTATATCCCGTTTGAATTTTCTTGTAAAGATTGTTTTTTTCTAAGCTAAGAATTTGCTGCACCAAATTTTGTGGTGGTGTGTTTTGCTCTGCATGCCTTTTTTTTTGCTTTTCATGGATTGCTTGTCGCAAAGGTTATTCTCTTACCACACATTTTTTCTTTTTTCAATATATTTACACTAGGGTTTGTTGAATGGCACATGTTTTTCACATTTTGTGCATTTCCTTGGAATTCAAGAAATCAAAGCAAATTGATTATGCTGCGGTTTGATTTTCCAGCTGAAGCTTGAATCTCGGAGACAGTTTAGCCAGGTTATGCCGTTTCTCGTGAATACGGAGGTATATAATCAAAAGGGGGCAAAATAGATTGTTTAAGTTTGCTATTTTGGATTGTATATGAATTAGTAGTTCCTAACTTGGAAATGTGTAGTGATTCGAAACAAATTATTTGATTCTTGTTGTGAGGTTGTGTCATTCTATGTTTCTCAGACGCAATTTGTGCTCTAAAAAAGCTCTTCAAAGCCGATTGTTGAAATTTGATATCTTGGATTGCGTTTGTGAATTAGTTCCATTTTGTATATCTATAGTGATTCTTTATTCGAAGATTGTGCGGTTCTTTATTGCTTGGAGGCGATTTATGCAGTAAAAAAGCTCACAATTTTGTGTACATTCTTTTTGCATAGAGTCCTGGCTGTTGGCAGAGGAAACTGCCTCCACCACCATAACGAATGGTTCAGCAAGCAATGAGCGGTAGATCGACCGCTTGTGGAGCTCAGTTGTTTTGTTTCACATTTTTAGTCCTTGTATTGAGAATCCTTGGTTGCTCTTCCTTCAGTCCGGAAGGTATGAGGGATTTTCTCCCTGCTAATGTTGCTTTAACACAGACATTGGTGATTAGTTGTGTTTGGATAGTTGATGAACTGGTGTTTCAGGATACGCATTGTTGCAGTTTGAAGCTAACGTGGATTTTGATCCATCGGGAGCTTTAGCAAATTGGAATCCAGATGACTGTAGCCCGTGCTCTTGGTTTGGTGTTCATTGTCTGGATGGTAAAGTGCATATGCTGTAAGTCCCTGTTGTGTTGGCTGGTTGTCTTTGTTAGGTATTTGAATGTCCCTCATGTGTTTCCAATTCAATTTGTTCTATAATGGTAAATTTTATTCTGTGTGTAGTGATCTCAATGGACGAGACTTGGTAGGGATATTGGTGCCGGAGCTTGCAAATCTCTCTCACTTAAGAGTTCTGTGAGTTTCAACTATGTTTCTGCACATATTCTATCCAAATTTCATAAATTAATGATATCCCACTTTGTCAGTTCATGAAAATCTAGTCATTCAGGTAGAACTTAAGCTCATATTTGCATAGGAATTGCATAATTTCTATAAATAAGCAAATTTAGAGTTTTTGGTATGATCTTGAGGATTGGTTACTTTATCCGATCAATGCTTTATATAGAAAAGAAAACATTTTTGGTTAATGTTTTCTTATTTTGTTGCGATCGCTAGTGACCTATCGAAGAACCATCTGTCCGGCACCATTCCTCGCGAGTTTGGACAGCTTACTACATTGGAAGTCCTGGACTTGAGGAACAATAAGTTAACAGGAGCGGTTCCTCCTGAATTAGGACGGTTGCATTCCCTAAAACGTTTGTATGTATATGCTTCCGACTGTCAGGTGCTTTAAGTCGCTCCAACCGATATTATTCACCTAGAGTATATATGCTCATTTTCCAGGTTGCTCTGTAACAATAGCTTTGAAGGACGCATCCCTTTTGAGATTGGGAAGCATGGCTTGCCAAGTGATGGACAGTGCTTGAATAGAAAATTCGGGTGCTGGTGAGATACTTCTTACTTCTTTATTGTGTTGTGAAGCATGTTGTGTTCATTTATTCCTGCTAAAATGTCTCGAACAGCACTTGGCAGAGTATTTTGGAGCGATCAGAAAAATCAAACCCCTTCCAGGCACCAGCTAGAGGGGCCATACTTCATTATCTCAATCTATACCAACTGTAAGTCATCGTTCATTTGTGTAAACATATGCCACTTTCGTCTTCCTCCTGAGGAATGTTATTCACGAATGTTGTCTTTCATCAAGGTTCAAGTTTGGAAGTGAATCGTTGCATAATCAGCCAGATGCCTGTGACATAGGTAATCACGAGATCCCGTCTTAACTTTATTAAACCGATGATATCTATATATCTACCTTTGTGTTGTATTTTCTAGATATAACGGAGTCAGCTGTGAGATGGAATGTAGATGACCGGACCAACCAGCGCCGCGTACTAGTTGAACAGTCCGCTAATCTTGTTGCTCTCCCCCCCAATGCTGTTCCACCCGTCCAACTTGGAAGTGTTGTCATTCCAAGCAGAAGTAGTGGGTCGTTTCCTGCTGTTCCAAATGCAAAGAAACGGGCACCAAGCTCTGCCTCATCACCTCCTTCCGTCACTCAACCAACCGGTGGAAAATCTGGGCATTCCCTGAAGCATATTATATGGCTGTCGATCTTACTTCTCTTGCTCATAGTTGCATCAATTATGCTCGTCGTCTGCAGAAGCAGAGCAGCTCAAACTATTCGCCCTTGGAAGACCGGATTGAGTGGGCAGTTGCAGAAAGCATTCGTCACAGGTATGCTTCTCCAACACGATCAGAATAACTTAGGTTTCAGTATACGTATTGAAATGAACGTGCTTTCGTCTTTAGGTGTTCCTAAGCTTAATAGACCTGAGCTGGAAACTGCATGTGAGGATTTCAGCAATATTATCAAGGCAGAAGATGGTATAGCCACGGTGTACAAGGGAACTCTATCAAGTGGAGTTGAGATCTCCGTTATTTCAACTGCCATAATCGCTCTCAAAGACTGGTCCAAACGTTCTGAAACAGTATTCAGGAAGAAGGTATGCAGATAATCCGGGTTCATTCTTGTTTCCATACAGAATCTTTTTTCTAAATCTCTTATTCCACTTTCACTACAGATTGATACCTTGTCGCGGCTAAACCACAAGAATTTCTCTAATCTTATTGGTTACTGTGAGGAGGACGATCCTTTCACCCGAATGATGGTCTTTGAGTACGCGCCAAACGGCTCTCTCTATGAGCATCTGCACGGTAAATCTCTTGGCAACACCAAGATCACGCTGTCCCTTTATTGTGTGTAACAGTGTTTAATATGTTCTTTTACGTTCCAGTTGAAGAACTCGACCACCTCGATTGGAATGCAAGGACACGGATAATCATGGGAGCTGGTTATTGCCTCCAACACATGCATGAGCTCAATCCACCAATCTCTCATTTCAACCTCACTTCCAAAGAGATACTTTTAACAGAAGACTATGCTGCTAAAGTAAATCTATCTTACCCTAATAACCTCTAGTTTTATCCATGAAATAACATCAAGAACATATTTTTAGATTCGTCTTGAACCGGAAAAAACATGTTTACAGGTTGCAGATGTCGGGTTCTGGAGAGAACTTGTTACCAAGTCAAAGAACACTGCAGAAAACGAGTCGGAGCACTCTGAGCTGCCCCCACTTGCTGATGCGGAGACTAATGTCTACAGCTTTGGAATCTTGATGCTGGAAACCATATCCGGAAAGCTTCCTTATTCGGAAGAGCAAGGGCTTCTCATGAACTGGGTTTGTCTTTTAGATCCTTTGACTGCAAATGTTCAGTTATGAGTCGTTTTCTTTGAGTGATAAACGCGATTTCTTGAAACTTTGTCAGGCTGGCCCGTTGTTGAACGATAGGAAGAACTTCAGCAGCTTGGTCGATCCAGCGTTGAAATCTCACAAAGAAAAAGAGCTTGAAGTCATCTGCGAGGTGATCCAATGCTGCATTCAGCAAGACGTTCATAAGAGGCCTTCGATGAGGGAAGTGATCCAGATGTTGAGACAAGAAATTGACATATCACCAGAGTTGGCAACACCGAGGCTCTCCCCGTTGTGGTGGGCGGAGCTTGAGATCTTATCGGCGGAGGCAGCTTGATTTCTCATTGTGTAAGTCAAGTGTATCCCATTTACTAGGCGAAGCTGTCGATAAGATATAAAGCTTTGCTTAATTTCTTTCAACTGAGCGCCACAAGTTGGTCCCTTTTTTCTTTCATTCATTATGCTATTCTTATGATTCACATTATTTAATTCTTTTCCTATATATTTTTTCACCCTGAAAAATAACTATGCTTGCAGTGCCCATATAAATGTCATTGGTTGTAATTTTTGTTCTTGCAATGTATGTAAAATTAAATATTGGAGATTTGAATCATATGAAAGTTGTTTTGAATTTTAATTGATGTGTTTCAAGGGAACAAGAAGTGTAACTCGCTGTAATGATTCTTTCAGCCATTTCTTGAAATCTATCATTTGATTCAAAATTGTGGTGTAAAGTGTATCATCCCAGGTTCCACTAATTGAATATATTTAAAAAAAATTAAAACTCTGGACTAATAAATTAAAACTAGTAAGTAGTACTATAATTTATTATTTAGATAATTTCTCGCTACAACATAAGAATTATATACCGACATGGATTAATAATCTAAAGCGCTTAGATATGTATCAAAATTCTTGTGGCAAAGCGTCAAATTCAACCATCTTTTCCGCTAAAGGGGAATCTCCTCTTAACTCTTAAAAATATTACTCTCTTTTTCATATCATTTTCATCCGTCCTACAATATTTCATTTTTACCATAAATGATAAGTAAGTTCAACATTTCATCAACTTATTTCACTCACATTTTATTATAAAACTAATATATATAAATAGGACCCACAATCCATTAAGTAGTTCAACTCACTTTTCTTACATTTCTTAAAACTTAGAACACGTGTCCAAACCAAATAGGCAATAAACTCCTATTGTGGTACGGAGAGAGTAATACTTTAAACTATTATCAAAAGATTAAATGATTCACTTAGTTTGGACGAAGGAATACTCATCATTTATCTTGAAACGAAGGTAGTATTTGGGAAGAAGAAAAAGACACCTTAAAACTAAAAGAGAGAAATGAGCATATCAAAAGATATTAGCATTTGCAATTAGGTTAGAAGTGCTTTCATAGTTCATACATGGATAGCTAAGAAGTTAGAGCATAGCTGTCTGAAGAGATAAGACGGGAAATCAGCACAATTCAGTCTCAAATTTGAGTGAAATCCCCATGCTGAAGAGCTCCTGGCAGAGCAGCTTAGCACCATAAGGCACATTCACTCTCACCACATCTTCGACAGCCTCACAGAATCGACAATAGGGCCCCCGGACCCTCCGACCACCAACCACCGTTCGCTGGATCACACCCGCCACATTCTTGCACTTCCTGCATATGTGCATCTGAGACGAATCACTGAGGGTGAACAGCCGCTCGTGCAGGTTGGCTGCTGCACCGTGGGCTATGAGGCAGTCTCGTTCCATCTCACCAAACTTGATACCACCGAAACGCTTCCTGTCAGCCACGGGCTGACGTGTAAGAGGGTGCACCGGCCCAGTGTTCCTGAACTTCACCTTGTCCTCAGCCATATGTGTGAGACGCTGGTAGAATGTCGGACCCATGAAAATAAGAGTTTCGACTTTTTCACCTGTACGTCCATCGTACATTCTTTCCCCTCCCCAACGGGAATACCCTAGCCTAACAGAATGTCACAGTCATATAAGTTGCAGAATCTAGATACGCTACAGTACTGTAAACGAAATGAGAACAGGCCAAAACAGATATCACGGGTAAGGCAATTCGATATTAAAACCTTTTCTTTCAAGTTTTTTTATATGATCCAAGGACCAAGGGAAGAAATCTTTATACTTCCACTGATTTAGTGTGAGAGTAGGGTCGGGGGTGAAAAATCTACGATCGACTTACTATCTACTAAAGCTGTTCTTGTAAATATAAAAAAAGAGAAGAGTAATAGAAATCTGAATTACTTGCAATGAATCAATAAATAATTAACTTTTTGAACAGTCCCAACTAATAAGCCCAACTTTTTCTGCCCTAGATGATGTATTCAATTACCAACGACGAAATGTAAAAGTTAGGAGTCAAATAACATTATATCCACAAATAAGATGGAAGCCGCTAGTAGTTCCACTTTCATTTCCAACACTTTGACCAAATAATCTATTATGAATTTATGAAGTAAAAAATCAAAAGTCTCCAGCATTAATAGATAAGTACCTGTGAAGTTGGGACGTTATATCTTCAACAGAAGGAGTGGAAAATGGGGTTGCATATTTTAGTCCACCACCTAGTGCAATCCCTTTACCTAGGGCCGCCTCTAAAAGTTGTCCGGGCGTTTGTCGAGAAGGAAATGCATGTGGGTTTATCACAATGTCTGGAACTATTCCTTCTACTGTAAAAGGAAAGTTCTCCTGAGACTCCAGAAACCCCAGAACACCTTTCTGCCCGTGCATGCTCGAAAACTTGTCCCCCAGGCATGGAGAACGAACCTGGAAGATCCACAAGTGTACCCAGCAACAAGACATGGGAAAATTAAGAAACTTAACATAAAGTGCATAACAGACTAGTCTTATGCAGGTTTACCCACAAGAATGCATTCTATATATCCCAGTGTAAACAGCACTAGTAGTCTCTTAAAACAGTCACATGCCTCTGAGCATACTTTGAGATTTTGCAATTTCATTGATGAGGCAAAAAATGTGTATAGAAATGCAAAATAGGAATACACAATGTATCATATACTACTATTTAGCATTTGAGCATACTTACTCAGCTGGAAAAGTGTACCATACTCTAAGTCTTAAGCATCTAATTCATGGAGTTACTGAGGCCAGGATTTCTAAATCATGTTCTCAAAAGGAACCTGCTCCTAAAGACGAACAAATTCATACAATAGTACAATACGAATCTCCAAGAGCTATTCACTAAGGTCGACTACTCCAAAAACTGTACAAATACATAATCCATAGTATGAAGCCAGAGAATCAGCAAGAGAAGCATATAAATGCAGAGTACCAAGAGAGAGAAAAAGTCAAGGGAGATCACATTAACTAACACTAGGAGGCACCACAATCACAAAGAGGGTATTTCAAGTTGACAAGTGTGAACAAGCAGAAACTGTATGTATTGAAGAAATGCTAGAAGATAGTTACATTCCCCAATCCTCATATCATAACTAATGAACAGATCTAACAGCCTTTTTGTTTTTCATGCTTCTTTTTATCATTACTCTTTTTAGAGAGATAGTGAGACTAAACTTCTGAAATATAAATTTACCTGTCTCAAAGATACAACCGCAAAGTTCTTTCCTTCATCATTCGCTGACAGCACAACCTTTTGAACCATGCCCCTTTCTGTATGCTTGAGCTTGATGCTATGATCGACCCCCGAAGCAGCATACTTACCGATGACTATGTCACCAGTTTGGAGATTTGCTCCAATAAAGGGAAAGCCGTCATCATCAAGGCTGTCAACATGCCCAATCTTGCTCTGCATCTTGCCAAAACTTACAAACTCATCTGTCTTGGCCCTTTTCCCCACTGCTCCTGAATTTTCGACTTCAGCTTTATAACTCCTAACATGTTCAGTTCTGAACATGCCACGCTCTAAAGAAGCACGGTTCATCACGAGAGAATCTTCTTGATTGTATCCAAGATGGACATTGACAGCCACAATAGCACTCTGGCCGTTGAAGAAATCAGGCCGTGGCATCATCCCCTTGTGGTGTTCAGAGTACCTCGACTTCCCTAGGCAATCTGATAGCATAGTTCGGAAAAGAGGCCTTTGGGGATAGTATAGCTGATGAGAATTTGTATCAACTCGAATGCTGGGGTTTGTGGTCGAGTATCCCATGGCTTGCTGAGAGTGCTTGGCAGATTGGTAAAGAACTCTCCTAGCATGATCATGATTGGCAAAAGGAACTATCCCACAGCTTAAACCTAGAAGGAATGAACTATCAAACTCGCAGTGGGTATACTTCACAGGTGGGTTATCTAACTCAGCAGTGAACAGGTAGTCAATTCCCCACGCAGTTTGACAATCTTCTTCCTCCTCTGGTCCTATGAACTCAACTATGCCATTATCCAGAAGCGACTGAAATAAAAAGTCTCCTTTCAAATCTTTAATCTTCTTTAAGTTCTGGACAACAAAGAGAGGGCGCAGTATCCTTCCAGCATCAGCAAATATACGCACTTCATCCTGATGCTTATCTCTTTTGATCTCAATCTACAACAGAAAAATAAAATCAGTACACAAGAAATTATATAATACAGCCACATGTCCCAATTTAGATGGGAATTTCAGCAAAGCTCAAGCTAACATTACTAAAAAGATGTTCCACGTTGAACTTTAACCACCCTTTAGAGAAAGTAAGAAATAAACACCAAGAGATACTATCTTTATGTTTTCAGCTTTTACATTTTATCTGGGGTGAATGTGGATGCTAGATGCTTCAGATTACAAAGAGATAGTAATAGTCCCAAGGTTGAACCAGAATGCTTTCAGACGAATGTGTATCATAACAGACAGGAGCAGATTAGAAAACACTACTGATCAAATAGCACGGATGATAAAATTAAGGAATTGTGACTTATTTGAGGAATTGTGTGATGTTAACAAGAAAGATTCTGGGATTCCAGCATGATTAAACCTACTACAGTAATGGGACTTTATACACTTCAAGATATATAGTCTAGTATCTACCACGAAAAATGCTAGAAGAGAAGATCATTAGAGCTGAGACAACCTGCTGAGGTACTTCCATTTTGCGACGCTTGTGTCTCAGCTTAGCAACAAATGATGACGAATCTTTGCACACTCCAACCCAATCTCCATCCAGAAAAACTTTGTGCCTTCCACCGAGCAAACAACAATCATCATCAACCAAGTTCTCCATTCCACACTCAAGAAATTTTTTAAGGATGCTTTCTCGTCCCAGCATATTATTACTGACAAGACCCAGGCTGGCCAGATTCTTAACCAGGCCACAATTTTCTCCATCTGGTGTAGAGAGAAAGCAAACCTTACCCCAGTGAGATGGGTGCCTGCAACAACCAGTTTGACAATCATTACATACTTATTCTCTTACCAAAGTTATACAATGCTGATAACAAGGTTCTTAATGAAATAAAACAAATTATGAAAACTTACGGGTATCTAGCATCACCAACCCTGCCTGTGTATGAGACCTGCTGCCGAGTTCTTCTCATATCACACACTGCCTGCAATGAATTTGTTCGCCTGAGATTAGCGACTACACCAGACATCCTTTCCATTCTCTTAAAAGGGTGCACCCACGCTCCAGTTGAAAAGGCTCTGGAAAGACCATTAGTGATGATCGAGGCATCCAGGTAGTGGTCGATGGACTGCACCTCTCTATCTTTGTAAAGGTCTCTCTGTATGGCCTTAATCATTCGCCTCTCCGCATGTTTGATATGCACGGAAAGTTCTCGTTCAAGAAGTTCACCAGCCAACTCCACCCTCTTGTTCCTAAAATCATCTCTGTTGTCAACTTTGCGGCGCCCTCTGTAGGCATCTAGCAGGCACTTGACCATATACGCAAGAAAAGAAGCTTTCTGCCGCTGGCTCCTAAGGTTGGGAAAGAGATAGGTGTGGATTAAAACCTCCAAAGATTCTGTAGGTGGAAACTTACTGCCCTGCATCAGCTTCATGATATGCCCTATTGCATTGCCAGCCTTACGGAAACCTTCAAATTTCTTATCAGCGTCATGTATTGATGGCATGAGTATATTTGCAATTTTAGAGTCCTCCTCAGTGTCCAGACCAATCAGCTTGACCACCTCTCTATCATTTGGAACACCCAAAGCAAAGAACAAGAGCCAAATAGGAACCTCTGCGGCGTAAAAATATACAGTAAGGATTTTGTCTCCGGCTTTCAAATGTTCCACTTTTGGAACTAACTTTATATACACTCTTGTCCTTTTCGCGACTGGACGATATGCAATGGTCCAGGTAGGATCTTTAGCCACCCACAACCTTTTAAGGCATATTTGCTCCTGGGCAATGAATGTCTACACCAATCGTTGATAACAATTAATCAGCTGTTTGAAGCAACTTTAAGCCAACAGAAGATAGAATGACCTTGGTACAGCTTAAAATGTCAAAGGATTTTTCATAATAAACTAGTTTAGCAAAAATGCCAATATTAAATTATTAATGGATTATGCCAACAACTTAGACTACTAAGTTTACTAAAATCATTCACATATTAAGTGACTAAAAATGATAAGATTTAGCAACACAAAAATCAGAGTTCAATACTTTCTCTCCGTATTCCAGTTTCTTACAAGTTAATAGTATTAATTAATGAAACAGTAAGTCTGACCTTCTCAGCCCCCTTGATAACAAAGTAACCTCCTTGATCAAATTCACAATCTCTTCTTTCTTTACCATCAGGTTCAGGTCTACTCATCCAGCACAAGTCCGATTTCACCATGACAGGGAGTCTGCCAAAGTTAATATCAGTCTGATACTCGTTCAGTATTGTCTTCTCTACAACTATATCCACACCAGTTTTGAATTTGTCACTTCTAGATGGACTTTCTGTATACACCTGAAATGTTGAACTTATCAGAACAGGTTGGAATCTGAAAGAACAGGAGATAAACAAAATTGAAGGTGGTTTTAGAAAGCCATATCCCTGTATCAGTTAATATTAACTGAAAGGCTTTGGAAAATACTTGTAGAAAGCTACATATCAGCATGATCTGTGGAGCTCTTCCAGGTGGGAAACCTAGGGTTAGCTGACAAACTAGTCTAGAATTATTCCATTGGTAAAGCAACTAAAGGTTTTTAAAAGAAAGTGTATGAGAATTAAACCAAGATCAAATTTCTTTGTAAATTAGGTAGTTTTAAATTTTTAATAGCTTGTCAAATATGCAATCAGATGGTCTAATAAACACCATTAAAAAGCCAAAAAATATCTATGGATACATTGAAAATCTACACAATCTCAAATCATTATACTACAACAGAGAAGAAACAGAAAATCTATTTACCTGAAGATGAGTCTCAACTTTGATCCTGGATGAATAGGTCATATTCTGAAGATGAGCATGCCTCGGCAAAAGCTCCAAAAACTCTTTACCACCATCAGTCGATGAAAACTTCTCACCAGTCCACAATGTCGGGTGATCAAGCGTGACTTTTCCAAACCTCAGTGTTGCGCGCTTCCACTCACCATCTCCCCTTTTTGTAGGGTCGTATCCAGGTTCAATTGTAATCTCCCCAACAGAGTCAAAGACTTTTTGGATCCCATGCTTGACAAATTCATTATAGGAATTTATCTGGTGGCTAATTAAACCAAACTGCTCAAAAAATGCTATCGAAGCCTTCTTACAGAAACCTTTCAGGAAGCTTTTGTCCAGTTCTTGCAGGGCACAGTCCACCTCATCTTCAGATTCAGAACAGTTGAAGTCTAGATCATCATCAAATTCCATCCGTGTCGAACCATTAGTAAGCTTCTCGTTTATGCTGCTAGGTCCTGCTTCATCTATATAATCCCACCCGTCCATCTGTATCCAAGTTAAGACTACATGAACAAATCAAATATCACACTCAAGTTTTTATGTGCCCTAATTGGCATAAACAGGGAAAATTGTGTTCATACTTAACTTAATCACTAAAGCAATGTAATCAAAATCTAAGGGCCAAAACAAAACAACTCCGGATAGTGAGGAAAATGCAGTATTTTGTGATGATATTTATCAATTCCAGAAAAAAAGTTACATAGAGTACATTTTAAACAAAATCACGCCCGATCACACAAACAAACTACTCCAGTAAATATCATAAACCAAAATTCCCCAACAATTCTCACAAACATAAGGTCACATTGTCCATCATTCGCGTGAAATGCAAGCAACGAATCCGACATACATTTCCATTCTTTAAAAGCACATTCTTAACACGAACACTTGAGAAATATGTCGAGCGGAAACATAAATATACAAAACAAAAATAATAATGAGATATCAGCGAAAATAAGAAGAATGGGAGAAAGCGACCTCGAATCCAGCCTATTTGAACCGATTATATTCACGATTTTGGTGGTAAGGGTTTTTCGATTCTTCGATTTTGGTGGTAAGGGTTTTTCGATTCTTCGACTATTAAATAAGCTCTGCAACACAAATTATTATTACTTCAACAGTGCCAGCTTAGACCAACTCCAACGGGAGAAGGTAAATGAAAAGGGTATATCATGTTTATACCTTCTCAAAAAGTGCAATATACCTTTTCAAAAAGCAAGCAACTCCAAGGATAAAAGGTATATGAAAAGGTAAATGATTATTTTTTTAAATATTAAATAATATATCCATCAAATGATATAAAGTATTAAACAAATATATAAAACATAAAAAACTCCTAAACTATTAGATATAATGGGACGGTACTTGAACCCAATATATATACTCCCTATTTAATAAAAAATCACAGCCTGTTCTACAGAACGAAGGCGGCGCAACGTTCAAGCAAATAACCAAAGCACTACCCCAATCTCACAAATCTCGGCGCAATCGCTCCAGCAAATAACCAAAACACTACCCCAATCTCACAGATCTCTTTCTCCTATATTCTTTTCTATATTTACGCCTTTGATTTTTGTTTGCTTGATATTGAAAAGGAATTGCTTGGCTTTGGGAGTAGAAGTGAATAAGGTGAAAGTCTATTCTTGGTGTCTTTTTATTTCGAAAATTAGGGTTTAGAATTTAATGGTATTCTGTTTCTTGTTGGTGGAATTAATTTCATAAAACTAACAACCAATTTCATAGAATTCAATATATGTTCAGTTTTATTGTAGTGGTTTTGCCGCAACTTTTATCTCCCGCCAATGTCAAAATCAGTTTTTTCTATTTTACCTTCTCTTTGGTGGAGAGGTAAAGATACCTCCTCAAAATAGGAAAAGGTATAATACCTTCCCATTTACCTCTCCCCTTGGAGTCTATTTTTCTGTCAAAAAGAGGTAAATTTGACAGTTATCATGATTTACCTTCCCATTTACCTCCTCCCTTGGAGTTGCTCTTAGAGTTTTAGATTAGAGCATTTACTCAGTCCTCAGTAATCCCTCTATTATAATCATTTTTTTAATTGCTTGAAAAATAAATTTTATTTCAATTAATTACTAATAATTTATCAATAATAAATCCCTCCGTCAAACCAATAATAAATCCCTCGGTCCACCATTTAAAGAACTCTTTTGACTCGCAAGAGTTTAAGAAATTGTTTGACCTTGTGAAGAAAAGTAAAAAGAGAAAGTGAGTGAAATGTGAAACTCATTTAAAGTATTATTATTATTATATTGAATTGTGAGCGTAAAAAGTTGGTGGATTGTGTGGTTTGCATACTAAAAGTGAAATAAAGTAAATGGTTCTATAAATAGTGGATAAACCAAAATGGAAAAAGGACTCTTTAAATAGTGGACACTCTTTAAATAGTGGACAGAAGGAATAATAATACTAGTACTTAATTTATACTCTCTTCTTCTTTGTTAAATGTTCCATGTCTTCCATGTTTTTATTTTGCGATGTTTACTAATAATAGTACTTTTTCTAAATGCCCATATTATTTTTTATAATGAATTAATTTTAGCTTCGAACTTAAAATGAATTCAACAACACTAAAAAATCATTAGGTGATATAGAAGTTCTTGAAAATTTAATTTCAAGAATATCTGAATAAGGTATTACTGTCTCCGTCCCACAATAAGAGTTATATTTTGCCATTTTGGTTTGTCATAAATAAGAGTCACATTTCACTTTTACCATAAATGTTTAGTAGACCTTAGATCCCATCAACTTATTATACTCACAATTTATTATAAAACTAATATATAGAAATGAGACTCATAGACACTTTTCTTTACATTTCTTAGAATCGGTGCGCACACCAAATATGACTTCTATTATGGGACGAGAGTAATATTGATCATGTTGTGATATAAATAGACACTTAGATATAAAATTCAATCAATAAAATTATAGAATTCAACAACACTAAACAATCATTCGGTAATATAGAAGTGCTTGAAAATTTAATTTCAAGAATATCTGAATAAGGCACTATTTATAATGTTGTGATATAAATAGGGTAGTGTTAATCTCCTTTTCATCCCTTAGATTTAAGTTCCTTCTTAATGTGGGTCGTTGGATTTGGTGGATGGAGGGACAAGATGAAATCCCATTTTTAATCTCGTGTTGCATTATATGGTGGATTTTGTGCATTATATGGTGGATTGTGTGCATTATAAGGGTAAACTAGTAAAACAACCAAATTGAAAACCGCCCAAAACGGAAGGAGCGAATTTTCAGCGAGATTTTGATACAACTTTCCATCTACTCACTCTCTCTCTCACTCCAAACGTCTATCCATCTCTCTACGTCTCTGCAATTCGTCTTCCTATTTTCCACCACTCTTCAAACCCTAGCCGCCACTGTTTTTCGTCGGGTATCTCCAGAAAGTGATCGTTTTCGTCGGTATCACTCTCCAACTCTCACTCCGGTAGCGCGCGAACAAATTGTTGAAGGCATCGACAAGGTAGGGTGCAAAAGGTTTCTATGGTGTTCGATGTTAATTTGAAGAAAATGGGGTGTGATGAATTGTTGATGGTAAATTGATGTGATTTCCTTTTGAAATTATGTATAGGAATCCCACCGGATCAGAAGCAATTGATTTTCGCCGAAAAGCAGCTTGAAGATGGCCTAACAATTGCTGATTACAACATACAGAAAGGTAATTCTCTCTCTCCATTTCTAGATTTAGTTATGATGTTACGCTCTGTATTCTGATTAGCGGAGTGATGAATAATTCTGTAGAGCCGACTCTGCATTTGGTATTGAGGCTTAGGGGAGGTGTCATTGAGCCTTCGCTTATGGCATTGGCTAGGATATACATCAAGTAGTCTTCGTTGGCGCATTCGTCGACAAATTTTGTAAATGGGTGGAAGGGTGAATGTAAAATTCTTGTGTGCATTATTTGATTGTTTGGGTACATTATTAATTAATGATTACACATTATTTATCATGTATTATCCATTATTTGACTGCTTGTGTATATGAGTGATTGGGTGAATGCAATATTCATGTGCGCATTATTTGATTGAATATGTGCATTATTTATATAGTATACATTATTCATCATGTATTAGGCATTATTTGACTGCTTGTGTACATGGGTGATTGGATGAATGCAATATTCCTATGCGCATTATTGGATTGAATCTGTCCATTGTTTATGTAGTAGTATACATTCTTTATCAATTATTAGGCATTATTTGACTGCTTGCTGAGGGACGTGGGTGAATGGGTGAATGCAATATTCCTATGTGCATTATTTGACTGAAGCTGTACATTATATAGCTAGTACGTTACATTATTTATCAAGTAATAGGCATTATGTGACTGCTTGTGTACATAGGTGAGTGTAAACCAGAATTCCCAAATCTGCTTGTATAATATTCCTTTGTGCATATCTGATTGAATTTGTACATTATTTAACCAATAGTATAAATTATGTATCAAATATTATGCATTATTTGACTGCTTGTGTACATATGTGAATGGGTGAAAGTCATTTTCCTTTGTGCATTATTTGATTGCTTCTGTACACTATTTATCAAGTATTATACATTATTTACCAAGTATTATGCATTAATTGACTGCTTGTGTACATGTGTGAATGGTGCATTATATGTACATTATGTGTATAGGTAAAAACTACTCCCTAGCCGAGATGATATCTGAACCCTAGATGAATAAGTGAAACTCGTGCATTCAATTGGTCATCCTCGTTCGACTTCTTCTTGCCTTCCCTATTGCATACAACATAATACGAGGTTGTAACGTCGTCCATCTCTAGGGATTGAAATTTCTGACAGCTGTACATTATTTAGCTATTTCTATGCATTATTTATCTTGATTTATGCATCATTAGACTGCTGTTGTACATGATTCTAAGAATGAATGCAATATTTGTATGTTCATTACTTGAGTGATTCTGTACATTATTTGACTATTTGAATGCATTATTTTGTCATGTTTTATGCATCACGTGGTTGCTGTCGTACATACTAGACCCTAGCCCCTAGGCTTGTTAAACCTTAGGGAAAACAAGAAATGTGCGCCAAACATCGAAACACGACACAACTTAAATTAAACGGGTCAGGATAAATATTCATTTCATATTACAAATAATGCATGACAGAAACTAAACTGCGCATTATACTACACTAAAATGTTCTTTATGTATGTCTGTTTTAAAAAATACCTACGCGCTATGCATGTGCAACCCGAGATGAATTACTGCAGCTCATGTATTTGGACAACGTTTTTAAGACTTAAAACATACTACACCCTAGCCCTTGGGCTTGTTAAACCCTTAAGGAAAACAAGAAACGTGCGCCAAACATCGAAACACGACACAACTTAAATGAAACGGGACAGGATTTACCTTTTTGCAAATTATTTACCTTTTTTTATGCATTATTTATCATGTGTTAGGCATTATAAACCTGCTGTTTTACATGGGTCAATGGGTCAATGCAATAATTGCATGTTCATTATTAGATTGAATCTGTACATAATATTGATATTTCGATGCATTATTTATCATGGTTTAGCCATTATGTGACTGCTGTTCTACATGGTGCAAAGAATGAATGCATTATTTGTATGTTCATTACTTGATTGAATCTGTACATTATTTGGCTTTTTCTATGCATTATTTATTAGTACATCATGTATTAGTTTTTAGACATTATGTTGTATCGCTATTACATACAACATAATACCATGTTGTAACATTGTCCACCTTCCGCATCCTTTGTTTGCTTATATAAAAAACAACAGCGACGCCATATAATCAAAACCAGACAAAACGGCTAAGAAGATCAATACATGGCAGTTAACATATCATGCATTATATATTCAATACCGTGCATTATCTATAAACAGTTGGTGCATTATGTGTTGCTTACAATATGTAAACCCTTAAGGACGGACTAATACTCGCGGTCTTTCGTAGAGGTTGTGTTGCTTACAATATACTACACCCTAGCCCCCGAAATTGGGCAACCCTAGGGGAATGAATGAACCCTAAACCCCAAATAATCAAAACCAGACTAAACGACTAAAAGATCAATACATTGCCGTTAACATATCATGCATTATATATTCAATAACATGCATTATCTATAAATAATTGGTGCATTATGTGTGTCGGCTTAAACTACTACCCTAGCCACGCCAAAATCTAAACCCTTAAGGACGGACTAATACTCGCGGCCTTTCGTAGAGGTTGTGTTGCTTACACTATACTACACCCTAGCTCCCGGAATTGGGCAACCCTAGGGGAGTGAATGAACCCTAAACCTTTAACGACTGACCTATTCATGAAATTCTATAACATATACAAACAAACCCGCTCATAAAACCTATACATTGTCGTTCGCATATCATGCATTATATAATCAATACCATCCATTATCTAATAACATTTGACGCATTACTTGTAGCGGTTTAAACTACTAACCTAGTCATACCGAAAATTAAATCGTAAAGGAATGCCTCATACTCGCGGTCCTTCGTAGAGGTCGTGTTTCTCACAGTATACTACACACCTAGCCCCCATAATTGGGCAACCCTAGGGGAATGAATGAACCATAAACCCCACATTCAAAAACTGGCAATCATGTTTCAATATAAAGCTACGCGCTATGAATGTGCAACCTCAGATGAATTACTGCAGCTCGTGTATTTGGACAACGTTAATTAGACTTAGAACATACTACACCCTAGCCCCTAGGCTTGTTAAACCCCTAGAGAAAACAAGACACGTGCGCCAGCCATCAAAACACGGCATAAGTTAAATTAAACGGGTCAAGATAAATGTTCATTGCATATCACATATAATGCATTACAGAAACTACACTCTGCATTATACTATACAATATGTAGATTATGTATATCACATATAATGCATCGTCGTCTTCGTCTTCATCGAAATTTCGATCGACAACCTCGTGTTTGACGTGAGGATTTTGATTTTTCCTCTGATAATTCCTCAGCAGATCTCTCGCCACCTCCTCGACGCGGCGGTTTTGATCCATGACGGGCGCCATGAGCTCTTCTTTGATCACGCTTCTGATGTTGTTCATGTTGTTGTGATTCTTCGTGGAAACGTCGCGATATGGTGATGATTTGTTGCTGCTTTCTGATTGTAGTGATTTGTGGCGGCGATCGTCGTCGACAATCACTTTGACCGGAGATAATCTCACGGATCTCTTTGCGCCGGCGGAGTGGTTGCCTCTAGACGACGGCGTTTTGCTGAGGCAGGATCGGGAGAACGACGAAGCGGAGGAGCACGTCGATGCTTTTGTGGATTTCAGCGACGGCGACACGTCACCGCCGATTTTGCTCTTCTTCATGTTTCCACCGGCGAAGAGCGAGTTCAGGAATTCGGCGAGTTTGCCGCCGGGGGAAATCGACTGCTACACCTTCTTCAATTAAACCCGGACGAATGGAGTAACAATTCAACGAAATCTGCATAAAATATTTTGCTAAACTGCTGGAATACTCTACCGCTGAAATCATGGAGCATTCCATAACTAACTCCAAATGCTAATGTCTATTAAGCCCTTTACACGTTAAATATTAAGAGAATTAACTAATTTCAGCCAAATATTTTAACCATCCGATCACTAAAAATCCATGGATGAGATTAAGAATGAGATTGGATTAATAGGGGGAAAAGGATTTGAATACAATCCTAAATAAACACTTTGATATAAAATTCAATCAATAAAATTATGGTAGAATTTTACTTAGTCACTTTTATTGGTAAGATTGTTTTGCTAAAATTATTTTCCCATTATTTTATTACTGCAGAAAATGTGAGAAGTAAAATTTCTAAGAAAATGAATACTTAAATTGAGTAAGCTACGTTTATTGAATTTCATAAACGACTAAATTAAAATAACAATATAGACTCCATAAGACGAATACAAAGAGAAAGTTAAGTAAAATATACCACTTCCTCCGTTCTACAGTAATGAAATCATTTTGTCATTTTGATACGTTCCATACGTTCTCATTTACTTTTTATCCCTCTTTTATTTTATTCTCTCTACTTTTTCCCCCTCTTATTTTATTAGTTTTTTTTATTTTTTTATTTAATACATTACATTTCATTTTCTTAATCTCCATGCCGGAAAAAAAATGTCTTCACTACTATGTAATAGAGAGAGTATATCATACTAGTATAGTTTATGTGCTTGAGTGATTTCTGCACTACTTCCAATGAGTTAATGTTGCATCTTTTTAGCAATAAAATAATTAATATCAAAACTGATCTAACGTTAGAGTTAAAAATTTAATTATATTCACTACAACAAAAAAGTGCTAAGAGCAGTTTTTAATACAAAATAATGCTAGTTCGTGTTTCTTAATATAACACAAACACTTTAAAAGTGTCGTTATTGTTAGTATCCCAACTAAAATTCGATGATGCAAATGGAAGCATCATAAAAAAACAAAAGATTAAATTAATTTGTCTTTAGTTTAGAGACGTCTTCTTTTGTGTCCTAAATTGTTATTTCTTAAAACTTCCAATGCAAGTGACTGTGTCTCAATTTTTATGTCTCTAAAAGATAAGTTTTTTTAGTTCATCCAATCCTATTTCACTTAAAAGAACAATCAATTTTATTTTAAAACGGGTTCATTTTAGTATTGGATTATAATTTATAAAATGTGGATATGCATGCAACCTTCGCCACACGGTCGGTCATCCATGAGTGCTTCCCGCACCAACTCTTCTTCAGTTACATCTAGATATTATTTTTGCATCGCATTATCATATATTCCCTCAGTCCCACCAAAATATGGACAGCTGAAATAACACGGGAATCAATGCACAATTGGTAAAGTAAGAGAGATGATGATAGTGGTAGATAAAGTAGTGTTCATGGATAGTGAGACACACATTATTATTAGTGTGTAATGAGTTATAATGGTGGGTTGATATAAATTATAAATAAATTGATGTATATAGATAATGGAAAGTGCACATATTTTTTATAGGACGAAAGGAGTATGCTTCAACAACTTTAAATTAGGTTCTTACACTTAAATTATTTTTATATCTATGTAACCATATTATTATTTTTATGATTAAATTACTATCAATACTAAATAATACTCCCCCTGTCCCATAGTAGATTTCACACTTTCCTTTTTAGTTTGTCTCACTAAAGATGTCACATTTTCTCTTTTGGAAAAAGTCCCCTCTCACATCAATTATAAAATTATATTTTCTCTCACTACTTAACACACAAAATAACATCTCCTAAAATCTTGTGTCATCTCCCAAGTGTGACATCTACTATGGGACGGAGGGAGTATATAATTATAAACTTGCAAAAATATGAATACATATAAGATCTGTGCATCGTCATCAAGCTTACGTTTACCACAATCGCAAACGCCATCTTCATCGGAAGTGCCACCTCCACCAACAACGGAGTCGTCGGAAGTGCCATCTCCATCGGCATTGGGCATGCTCTTGTCAGAGCCTGCGGCGAGGAGGAGCCGATGGCGGCGGAGGGGGGCACGACGTCCGGCATGCTCTGGTCGGAGCCTGCGGTGGGGGAAGATGGCTCTTCCATGAAGAAGGTTTTGTAATGCAGTTGGAAATGAATGGAGAATTGGAGATGGAATATTTGTGTAGTGTGTAAGAGTATATATATTAAAGAAAAGTCGAAAAATGTTGTGTTTCTAAACTGGGGGAATTGATCCCCTACTTAGGGCTGGGTCGGTACGGTATATCGTATCGAAAATGCTATACTGTATATTGTACTGAAATATCATACCGTTATCGTATTAAAAGTTTTGATATACTGAATTACGATATATCGAACTTCGGTATGCGTGATATCACAACCGTTACCGTATCAATATTTCAGTATATTGTACCGAACATCGGTATACCTTACCGGGATGGTATACCGAACTTCGGTACACTGCAACATTATAACGAAAAATATATAAAAGATTTATAGATTTATTGGATAATTTAGTGCTTTAATACAAAATATTAAATTATATTATTATATAATCCTTATATACGATATATAACGTTAATTTGATACGTATTGATTTCGATACATATTTTAGACTATCGATATACCGGTAACATCAGTATATATCGGTAATATTTTCAGTAATATTCGTTATATTTGGTAATATATACCGGTAAATTCGTTATATTCGTTAAATTTGTTGGTAATATTCGTATATATCGGTAATATTCGTTAAATTTGTTGGTAATATTCATATATATCGGTAATATTCGTTATACCAGTATATACCGGTAATATTTTCGGTATACCACGGTATAAGAAATTCGTAACGTTTGTGTATCGAAAGCTTATGATACGATATTGTACCATACCTAAAAAGTGTGAATTATGAATGAAAATTTTTAGACATTATTCTTTATTCATAATTATTTTTCATTGTAGTTGCATAGATGGTTGTTCTATGTGCGATTTTTGTTACAGAGTGTTTTTCAGTTATAAATTATTTGATTTGGTCATTATTGTTATTTCTCATTAATTGATATATCCTCCATTTCATTTTTTTTGCTTCCCATGTATTTATATATTCTCTCACTTACTTATTTTTATAATTTTATTATTAATTTTTTTACCAAAAGAAATTTAAGATCATTAAATAATTATCATTAAATCTAAAAGAGATTTCGTTGTTTCTATATTCAATCTACCATTTGTTTACTTTTATTTTGTCGTTTTCGTATTTATTCTTCACTTGTTTATTTTTGTTGTTTTTCTAATTTTATATCCCTCATGAACATGCACTCTTTCCTTTTTAATCTGTCCCACAATAATATGCACTTTCTAATTTTGGAAAGTCTTTTCTCTCTAATGAGGTGAGACTCATTTTCCACTAACAATACTTAATTTATTTTTTCTTTTACCTCTCTCTTACTTTCTCAATTTTACATTAAAACTCATGCTGACCCCAAAGTGCATATTCTTTGGGGATGGAGGGAGTATGAAATTATGTTAAAAATTAAGTTGAGATCGTTAAATAGTGGTCTATTCAATTTAAGTAAATGTTTTACTTTAATTATAATTACCGTATGAATCTTTAATTTATATTGATTATTCTCTATTTATTTATTTATTTATCATTATCCATATCCTTTTGTAACCTCCCTGCTTACGTCATAGATTTTTTAGCAACTACGAAACAAAAAAATACTCCATAATTGTAATTTGGATCACTCAACGCTAAAATCCTGGCTTCACTAATTGTGTGTATATGTATATTACAACTTATGTTACTCACTTTAATGTTTCAAATTTAAGAAATTTATATGTTGATTTTCATTACTATGTTCTACCAAGCAGCACAAATTAATGCAGCCATAACTTTTTCAACTGTCTGGGTAGTCGGCCACTCGTGTCGTTTGTATGATTAAACAAAAACCTATTATTATAATCTCGTTTGATGATAATATTTTTATGGTTATGTCGATTACAAGATGAATAAAACCATTTTCTTGAAAATTCAACGATATAAGAAGAGTGAGCTTCTTGTGTTTGTTTAATAAGTTGATCGATGTTGTGTTTGGGATTTTTACAATGAAAAAAAGCAAGATTTTTACAATGAAAAAAAGCAACTATCGACGTCACTTCAAATCATAAAGTTAGAACATCTCTAACCACACACTAAAAATGAGTTTTGGTGTAGAAAACTTCTCAAACTATACACCAAATTCAAAGCGAATTTTTGAATTTTTCTATGAAACAACATCGAATATGGCCTATTGCAAAAATTTAGCGTGACATATACCAAAAAAATAGTGTAAAAATTGAATTTGGTGTAAAATGTAAATGATTAGAGATGGTCTAACTCACCGGAAACTTGTAGCCTGCAAAATTCCCTTCTCGTTGCAGCAATTAACCATATGGATCTAGTATTTAAATTTCAAATTTTAGTTGATAATTATTAGGGTTGATCTATTTGGTTTTCACTTTGTAGTAATAAACACTCTTAAACACTATGAAATTAATAGTGGGACACAAAATGTTGGGCGATAGTGACCATAGAAGTAAAATATTTGGAGGAAAATGATCATGTAGATTAAGTAATACCCAACAGCATTCAACTGTAGTTCGGTAGCATTTATTGTGGGACACAATTAATCATCCAACTACATGATAAGATCCACACGAACACGATGCGATATTTGACACTTCATTTATATAAGATGGGACACTTAATCTTGTTTACCTTATTAGGCATATAGCAGATGCATATTTCTGTGGAAATGATCCGTTACCAACCTGTTTAGGACAAGCAAACACTTCCCAAAATCATGTTTATAGGCAATATGTCTCATAACTGTCCTATTTCACAATTCTATGGAGTACTAACAGTGAATTTATCCACTTTCTTAACAAGAGTCAAGAACCAGTCTTGATGTAGAATTTACTTCAACAATGGTTGATATGCATTTAGTGGAATGCCTAAACAGAGCCAATCCGCTGTTTTTCATCGTGCTCAATCCCATGCTCAGTTTTAACGGAATATGAAATCGGGAAACCCTGTGAAATGGAAGATCTCGTGTGCAGGTAAACAAACCCGTCCGTCATACCCAACTAACCTATTTTCATCGAAGAATAAAAAGACCGTGATCGAACCGATTCTTGATGCAAAATCATGTGGTATATGGTTAGAGTGCACGTGTTTTACTATAAACAGTAATACATTTACACCACAAGGTTAGGATCTTGAGATACCTTAAACTTCATTACTATCCTAATATAGCATTACTAGGTATGGCTCTCATGCTGTCTGCAGTGGTTTATTCATGGTAAAAAAGGCAACAGACATTCATTTGTCCAAACATTCAAGAATCCAAGAGCAGAGACAATGGTGTATTCATACATTCATTCCCATTAAGGATATCAACAAATATTTCTACACCAACACACAAGATTCACATTATAACAGCTACTAGCAAAGCACAAGTATATATCCATGGTAGAAAAACAAAAAAAAAAAAGAAACATCTTCAGAAAGAAAAATGGCGGATAAAATCACGTACTCGTTTTCGCCTTCCTTGCCCTCCCATTTAGTGTCCGAATGAATGTATTTTATGCTTTCCTTCCCCTCCTATTCAGTATCTGAAGGTAAGTAAGAAGAATTCACACCATTTTCCGCTGTAACAAGGCTCTGCAACCCTGGCTTCAGCTCACTGTTGCAGAAATCCTCATATTCTTGCCTATCACCCCCCTTTTTTCTGACCTCAACCACTCTCAATGAAGGTGTTAGCTCGAATATCTCAGCTGCGATTGACAGTGGCCCCTTCACACCATCCCTAGATCCCTCTAAACTCACTCTGCAATCCTTCTTCCTCACTGCAAAGCTCACAACCTTGGCTATCTCCTCCAGCTTTGATATGATAGTTGATACTGGCGCCCCTGAAACAAACCTCGCCCCTCCATCTGATCCCTCATCAAACAGCCCCGACAGATCAAAGCCACGTGAGAAGGAGATGATATCGAACGCATTTAAGCTAGCCGGCCTAGGGAGGCTAGTGATCCTCCGCCTGCTCTCCAACTCAGCCTCCGACTCAGACAATGAATGATCAAGCAAAGCAAACTCATCACTATTCTCAGACGAATCGACACTGCACAACTTATCATCTTCTATGTAGAATTTCACATGCTTAAATCCCTTCTTAAACCACTTCGTCTCCATAATTTCCGGTATAGTAATCCTAGTTTCAGGATTTATATCAAGCAAACGAGTTAATAAACGAATCAATTCGGGGGAGAACCACCTAGGGCACCGGAAATCCCCTTTGTGAATCTTCTTATACATAAACATCACATTTTGATCATGAAACGGCAAATATCCCGCCATTAAAACAAACAAAATCACACCACAGCTCCAGATATCGACCTTCGCCGCGTCGTAGCCCTTCCTCGAGAGAACCTCCGGCGCGACATACGCCGGCGTGCCACAGAAAGTATGGAATAGTCCGTCTTGCTTAATTTGCTCTGGAATCGCGCTCAATCCAAAATCGGAGACTTTTAGGTTACCGTCCTCGTCGAGTAGGATATTTTCCGGCTTCAAATCACGGTGGTAGACGCCGCGCGCGTGGCAGAACGCCACGGCGGAGATCAGCTGCTGGAAGTACTTCCGCGCCACCTCCTCCTTGAGCCGCCCCTTCGCCACCTTGCTGAAGAGCTCACCGCCTTTCACAAACTCCATCACGAAGAAGATCTTGGATTTAGTCGCCATCACCTCGAACAATTGGACGATGTTGGGATGGCGCACGCGCCGGAGAATCGAGATCTCGCGCTTGATGTGCGCCATTAGACCAACCTTGAGGATCTTCTCCTTGTCGGTGACCTTAATCGCGACGCCCTCCCCCGTCTTCACGTTCCGCGCGTGGTAGACCTTCGCAAAGGTTCCATGGCCGATGACGCGTCCGACGTCGTATCGGCCTAATAGAAGCCCCTGCAGCTCCTTCTGCTTCGGCGATTTCAACGATAAGCTCGCGGCGGAGCCCTTGCTGTTGTTGTTGTTGTTATTGTTGGCGACGGCGGCCATTAATTCCGAGGATTTAACAGCTGATTAAGGCAAAGCTCACTTCAATTGTAATTCGATGTCGATCGAGAACCCTATATTCTATCAACGTCTTGCTGCGATGCGAATCTCTTTGGAAATGTTAGCTGAACAGAAATTGGGAATTTATTGAATTTCGAAAAAACAGCGGATTTGTACTGTATTTGAGTAAAAAATGGTTGACGCGGAGCGAATGATTGGTTGTAAGGATACAATCATCTAATCATAAATACTATCAAAGATAAAATAATTATTCAGAACTTGTCTTGTAAAATACTAGTACTATTTTCTTTTCATCCCATATTAGAAATCCCGGTTGTCCATGTTAATATCAATCTTATGGCTAATAGTCTCGATTCACTTTTTCTCTGAAAAATAATCAACTTCATATTTCACTAACCTTATTTCACTTGTATTCTATTATAAATAATACTTTCTCCGTTCCGGCTAAAATGACACATTCCTTGGCTGACACGAGATTTTAGGAGTTATTAGTTAATGTGTTTAATTGGAGAGAGAATAGATGGATGTAAGTATTAAAATAGAGAGAGAAAGAGAGATGAATGTTTTAATAGGAGTGAGAAAAAGTGGTTGGGTGTATTAATTAGAGAGTTAAAGTTTTCAGAAAAAGGAAATGTGTCATCTTAGTAGGGTCAAACTAAAAAGGAAACGTGTCATCTTTAGTGAGACGGAGAGAGTAGTACATAAAATTAAGACTCACATTCCATTATCGTTAATTTAAATAATTTTTCTTTACCTTTCTTAAAACTTGTATAATACTTAATTGAGACTTCTAATGTACTAGTAGAATGGAGGAAGTATTACACCACTTATATATATTATTCTCATCATCTCATAAAAATAAAAATATTTGAGATGACATAAATTTATATAATTGATAAAGTAAAAGATATAAAAAAGAAAAGTTATAAAAGTGTATTAGCAGAGAACGAAGATCATTTTATTAAAAAGAAAAAATATTAAAAATAAAAGTGAATTATTTTTATAGGAGAAAGTAAAATGAAAATAGTTTTTATTTTTACTAAAATGGAGAGAGTACGTATTAATCACAAATTAGTTCAAATTAATTGTCGATATGATATTTCCTTGGTTGTGTTCCGACCTTTGAACTTGCACCGACTATATTATTTCTACGGGAAGAATAATAATGTTAACAACTGTATATGGACAATGAGTACTTCTTTTAAGCACAAATATTATTTCATTTGTTCATAAAAAATAGAGCACATTTGTCATTTTTTATTATCCATGAAAAATAGAATATATTTTAAAAAGGAAAGTTTTCAACAACTTATCTCTTGTTTTTTTCCCTTCTCTCTTGTTAATAATATAGACCTCACATTCTACTAACATTGTTTCTCTCTTATTTTTTCCCTTTCCACTTACTTTTTTCTATTCTCTCTTACTAATAATATGGACCTCACATTCCACTAATACTACTTCTCTCTTACTTTTTTCCCTTTTCTCTTACTTTACCAATTCTACATTAAAACCCGTGTCATTCACAATGTGTCATATTTATCATGGACGGGGAGTATTAGTTAATGAAAAAATAGTAGAGAAAAAAAGAGAATAAATTATTAAGATAGAGAAGAGATAGCAATCGCACTCTTAAGGATTTGTTAAAATCAGTTACGAAGGGAATTTTTGAAAATACATAAATTTTAATACATATTTGATAAAGTAAGAAGGAGATAGAAAGAAAAAGTGATTGAATATTGTTAATGGAGAATGAATGATATTTCATCAGAGAAAAAATGTTTTCTAAAATAGAAAATTTCTATTTTTACATACAGATCAAAATATAAATAGTTTTATATTTAAAGAATGGAAGAAATATATTTGAATCTATAGTATAGTATTTTTTTTATTAGGAGGGTGATTTGTAAGTTAACTTACAATAACATGCAAATCTCATAATTAGGAATTAAATTTTGTAATTAATTACTAGTTTTTTTGTCTTTTTTATTTTCCATGATATATAGTAAGGTTAATTTGCTTAAGATTTCAGTGTTGAATGCCTTCTTTAAGTTTGCTGCCCGCGGATTGTATGGAGTATGAATTTAAGTAGACCAAGTTTAGAAGTTCTATTATAGACGAAGTCTATTTTACTCAATGATAAAATACGAGGACTAAATATCATCAATGCCAATCATAATCATTTCATATCCCAAAGCAGGTCACATTTCTTGCTTATAAACTACTAAACTCTCCAGCCCACAAAAATTATCTACTAATTAAAGCACGTCTTCAACTATTTTATGCGGTTTTGAAAGTTGATTATCGTCACTTTTTGTAATATACGCTAATTTTGTTTATGGTTTGAATATATACACTATCACACAAGCATATTAACAATTAACAATTAATTATAAAAGAGGGACCTCTTATCTAAAAAACTATAACAGGACCTCTTATTTCTGTAAAGTTAATTATTAGTAAAATGATAAATGATTTCGTCGGTGCACTAGTGCTCATTATAATGAAATACATAAACAGTGTCACGAGGTTTGAAATTCATGATGTTAGTTGCCCAAAATTTATTTGTCACTTGATTTCTTCATTTATTAAAGTAAATGTACAAATAAAAGTCACGCACACTATTTTAATATCTTAAACTATTATCATGGGCTAGTTTGTAAATCATTTATGGCGGTGTAATTGAGCTATATATTATCTTAATATATGTTGCGTACAAGAAAATGGCTCAACGAGGTACCGCTAGCGATTATGATTGAAATTTGTATATTTAGAAAAATAAGTTGGAATTTTTAATTCATGTAGTAAAACTTGGCAAGTGACACTTCATCAACATTAGCTTATTTAATTACATTACAAAAATGAATAATATTGGTACATGATGGATCCGCGAATTATTGATGTTAGTAAATGCTGGTAGGGAATTATGACACAATGAATTTACGTGGTTCGATTTACTGAGGTAAATCTACGTCCACGGGGAGAAATGAGGGCAGGTTTGTATTGCTTGATCTGCGAAAATACAGCTTACAATACAGACTTGCTATATGCTATTTTATCTCTAGAGAGCTTAACCTTTTTCTATCAGATCTAAGTTCTATTTATACATTGAACTAGGATCGTGGTTTGCAGCCCCACTAACAAGATCGTGGGTGAGCAATAACTGCTCAATAACTGCTTCATACCACTAAATAGATCGTGGGTATAGTGGAGGTCGTGGAGGCCTTTCGTGAGTCCACCAACTCCTAGTTCGGTCGAATGCTGAGACCGAACTGCTGGACTTTACCGATCAGCTCTTGCCGATCTGAGAGGAGAGCTTGACTGGTCGGCTTTTACCGAGCTGTAGGCTGAGTCCGAACTCTTTGATGCCGAACAGATACTCTTTCTTGGGCTCTGGGCTGATGGGCCGTCACTGTTATTGGGCTTGCCATTAGGGTTTAGTTCGTACCCCATCACTACCCCCCCCGAAAAGCGAAGTGGATCACTTCGGCGAGGTGAGTCACTTCGGCATTCTGGATAACGGTAAGGGGGAGGCTGACGTCAGGGGACGTGCCTAGCGCATGCCTGCATTAAATGCGACAGTAAAATCCGGCCGTTGATTCCTGAAAAGGTGGGATTCGAAACGGCGCAACGATTTCGAAATCTTTCCCGTATCTGATAAATACGCTCTTTCTTCATCATTGAAGCACTTTTGCTGTTGCGTCTTCTATACTCTCTTTCTTGCGAAAATTCTCTCTCCGCTTTCAAGAATTTTTTCAGACTATCTTCACCTTCAAAAGTAAGAAAAATGTCTTCTTCTTCTTCTTCTTCGGAGTCGGGTAGCGTTAGGAAAGGGGGTAAGGGGTCTTCTAGCCGGAAAGAATCCGGGGAGAAGACCGTAGAGTATTTTCACAGTATCTTGAGTAAGGATACTGTGATATCCCTTTACGAAAAATACTCTTTTCCTGGGGGGAAGGCGGTGGTACCTGACGGTGATCACAGGGCTGACTCCCCGCCGGAGGGTTACGTCACCGTGTACGAGGCCTGCTTAGAATGCGGGCTTCGTTTCCCCCTCCCTTCTGCCTTTATAGATTTACTAGATTTTTTTCAGCTTCCTTTAGGCCAGGTGACTCCGAACTCTTGGAGGCACTTGTCGGCCTTCGCTGCCGAACTCCGTAGGTTAGGAAGGGATTTGTCTTTGAAGGCGATCCTTAAATTCTTTCAATTTAAGAGGAAGGGGTCTTGGTTTTACTTGATCCCTTTACAGCCTTTTAGGGCCTTTTGTAAAACGAAGTGGCCGAAGTGGCAAAATCGCTTCTTCTACTATGATAGGACCGCGGCTCCTAGTTTTCCCTGGAGAGGGCCGGAGTCCGTTATCCGTCACCCTCGGCCTGAACCGTTGGACGAGCTCGACGGCGAGCTCAACAAGATTCCCCTAGTTAGGAAACAATACACGGAGTCTGAGCTCGTCAAGGGCGACGTCGTGTTCGACATCTCGTCTTCGGACGAAGAGGCCGAGGGTGAGGATTTCTCTTTATCTTTATGCTCTACTGCTTTAACGAAGAAAATCTGACTTTGCTTTCTTGCTTTTTGGCAGTGTTCATGTTGAATAAGGCTATCAGAAAGTCCTCCGAGCTTGTGGAGCCGGAGAGAGAGAAGGCTACCAGCTCGGCGCCTGATGCCGAGAAGAATCCGAAGAGGCAAAAGACCTCTTCGGGTCCAAAGAAGCCGGAGTCGACTTCGGCAAATAGGAAGGGGAAGACCCAGAAGCCCCCGAGAGCGCCAGAGAAAGACATGGTCTTGGCGCCTCCTTCGGAGCATATCTGTGAGCCATTTCTATGGCCCACGGACTTCGCCGAGGTGAATTGTCTTCTTGATTCCTTGGCTTGGCTTCTGTCCTGTATTTTTGGTGCCCTCTGTTAACTTTTTTCCTTATCCATTTTCAGAGGAATGATATGCTCTCCAAGCTCGTCGCCGTCGAACTCTCCAAAGCGTCCAATGACTATGCCGAGATGCAGAGGAAGTTGGCGGCTGCTTGTCATCGGGCCGAACAGGCTGAGGCTAAATTTGAGAAGGCCAGAGCTGCTAGGATTTCGGCCCAGGATGAAGCTCAGTTTGCCAAAAACCAGCTCGTCATCCAGCGAGAGCAGGCGAAGCGGAGCGATGCTGCTGCCGTGGTTGCCCAAGGGGAGGCTCTCCGTGTTTACACGGAGAAACTCTTTTTGAGCAGCCAGTTCTCGGCCTTTGTCGGTAGCCTGGTAAGGCTAATTGCCGATAAGGGCGAGCAGGGGGCCGACGTCGTGCTGCCTCTGTACAGCCGAGAGATAGCAGCTCGGCTTCAGAATCTGCCGCTCCTTGAGGAGCTCGCTTCATCTTCGGTCCTGCTTTCTGCAGACCGAGTCCGGAGTTGTCGAGCTGATCGGGACGAGAACCTGGAGGCTATCTTTGCCTCCGTGGGACCCGTTTCACCCGCTTCGACTTACAACGGAGAGGGTGAGGCCGAGCCGCTGGAGCGGGAGGCCGAAGTCGATCAGGCCGGGCATCCGGAGAAGGAGGCCGATCAGGAGGCGGAGGCGAGGCCGGCAGGAGGCGAGGCCGAGGCTGAGGTAGCCCAGGAGAAGGAAGCTGTACCAGACCGAGGAGCCGGAGACGAAGCAGGCGGAGTATGATTTCGTCTCCCTTCTCTTAGTCTAGTTTCTTCCTTGTAAAATGGCCTTGAAGCCCTAGTGTAAAAAATTTTCCTTGTGAATGAAAAATTCTCTACACTTGTCTTCGTATAGCTTTTCGTACTCGCCTTTATTCCTGTTGTATTCTACTATCTGCTCGGTATAGCTGCCGAACTAATAGCTGTTTTGTACTCAAGGAGATGGAGATACTTCACTGGAAACGGCTGTACTCTTCGGCTTTAGACGAAGCTGAGAGAAGAGCTATAGCCGATCAGACGAAGAATGACGAGCTTCTGGCTCGTTTAGTGAAGCTGGAGGCCGATATCAAGGACTTAGAGTCCGATAAGAAAGATCTGGAGGCCGAGCTGAATACGACCATTGCTGAGAGGACTGCGTACGAGGATTACATCCGTGTGCGCGGGGGATTGACCATATCAGATGTTCAGAGTCGAGTTGACGAACTGTGGGAGGAATATCTTGTACTCCGGAGGAACAATGCGCTGGAGAGCTCGGCTTGCCAACAAGTTGTGAAATCACTACGGCGTTGGGCTTCTCGGTACAACATTGTTCTTTCTCGGCGCCCCCCCATAGAAAGATTCCTTCGGCATATCGTGCCAACAGATGCTCGCACTCCAGATCAAACCTCTGGTTCCCTTGTTCAAAATCCTACTCCAAGTCAACAACGAACTCCGGAACAGCCGGAAACGTCTAGACGAGAACGGGCTCAGGAGCAACCGGAATCGTCAAGACAGGGACGGACTGAAATTCGCCGAGGAGTTGTGACTATGAGCGAGCAAGATCAGCAGATGCTTATTGCAGAGACTCTTCATCGCCGAGGTGTTAGGACTTCTCGGGCTCGGGGAAGAGGCGTTGGGTCGAGGATAGCATCTCGTCGACCTGCTTATTCTTCATCTGCTCGGAACAACCGAACTCGGCTTCCAGAGGATTTTGCAGATAGGTGGCTTAACTTCAGCAACCCTGGACAGTAGAATAGTCCTTTGTAATAGCGTAACGCCATTTTGTAGGGTAGCGGAGTTGTATGCCGAACAAGATTTGATAAATGAAATTTTGTTTTCGCTTCTAACACTGTATTTACAGCTTAGCGAAAAAATTTCATCGTACTTGTCCTCGGTCTTATGAAGTAAACTTCTTTGACCGGACTTGGTCCTTGGTCTGATGAAATAAACATCTTTGACCGGACTCGTCTTTGGTCTGATGAAATAAACATCTTAGACCGGACTCGTCTTTGGTCTGATGAAATAAACATCTTTGACCGGACTCGTCTTTGGTCTGATGAAATAAACATCTTCGACCGGACTCGTCTTTGGTCTGATGAAATAAACATCTTTGACCGGACTTGGTTTGTGTTCTAATTTGGCGATTTTTGTCGCCGGGATCGAACTTTCCCTTGTCCTAATTCGGCGAGTTTTATCGCGTGGATCGGACTTTCCCAGTTAACCGAAGTGGTCTTATGCAGTAAACCTCTTTGACTAGACATGGTCGTCCCCGGTCTTATGAGGTAAACTTCTTTGACCGAACTTGGTCGTCCTAATTCGGCGAGGTTTATCGCGTGGATCGGACTTTCCCTTATCGCAGTTCGTTTCAGACGAAGTGCTTGTTAAGCTGAATTGCGGTCTTGTATCCTCCTTGGAAGCTTGGACTCACAATCGTTGGCTTATTGCAGTTCGTTTCAGACGGACTGCTTGTTAAGCTGAATTGTGGTCTTATATCCTCCTTGGAAGCTTGGACTCACAATAGTCTTTAATAATCGATCTAAAAAGGGGATCAGTCTTTAAAGAACGATATACCTTGGTACCATTTGTAAGAGACGACAAGCACATAGAGACAAAACACATAGGGAAAAAATGAAAAAGACGAAGGAAAAAAACTTTAAACCTTTTTTTAAAACGACAAGTAAAAGGTACAAGTAAAAAACAAACAAATAAAAACACATACCCCTATGACCGAACTAGACACGAGACGGACTGACCGGACTTTGTCTCTTACAAGTGGAACTTCTTGAGGTTGGAGACGTGCCATGTTCGGGGTACTTGTTCTCCTGACATGTGAGTCAATTTATAAGACCCTTTGCCGAGGACTTCGGACACCCGATATGGACCCTCCCATGTGGGTTCGAGTTTGCCCAGCTTTTCTGCTCGGCTTACTTCGTTGTTTCTCAAGACGAGATCTCCCACTCGAAATTGAAGCTTTTTCACCCTTTGGTTATAATACCGGGCTACTTGCTCCTTATACTTGGCTGCTTTTATGCACGCCAATTCTCTTCTTTCTTCGGCGAGATCTAGTTCTGCTCTCAGTCCGTCGTCATTCATTTCTGAGGAGAAATTTAGGGTTCGGGGACTGGGTACGCCGATCTCCACCGGAATTACGGCTTCAGTGCCGTACACCAGGCTATACGGAGTTTCACCGTTGGAGGTTTTGGGTGTAGTTCGGTAGGACCATAGGACTTGAGGGAGATTTTCTACCCATTGTCCTTTGGCTTGTTCTAACCGAGCTTTTAACCCTTTCACCAGAATCCGGTTCGTTACTTCCGTTTGTCCGTTTGCTTGGGGATGGGAGACCGAAGTGAACCGCTGTTGAATGTTCAGCTCTTGGCACCAATTCTTGAACGTCTTGTCGGTGAACTGAGTCCCATTATCCGAGATGAGGATGTGGGGTATGCCAAATCGGCACACTATGTTCTTCCAGACGAAGTCCAATGCCTTTGAGCTCGTTATCGTAGCTAATGGTTCAGCCTCCACCCACTTCGTGAAGTAGTCCACGGCAACGATAAGGAATTTCATTTGCCGAGGAGCTTGAGGAAGTGGTCCCACTATGTCTATGCCCCATTGCATGAAAGGCCAAGGGCTTTGCATAGTGTACAGATCGGTCTGCGGCATCCTTGGGACATTTGCATGAATTTGGCACTTCGTACACTTCTTGACGAGCTGCACTGCCTCTTGTACCATGGTTGGCCAATAATATCCCCATCTCAGAACTTTTTTAGCTAAAGCTCTGGCTCCGATGTGGCTACCGCACGATCCTTCATGAACTTCTCTGAGGATGTAGTCCGTCTCTTCTGGTCCTACGCACCGCAATAACGGCTGGAGGTAAGACTTTCTAAAGAGGACTCCTTCATGAAGTTCGTACCGAAGAGCTCGGCACGTGATCTTCCGAGCTTCTCTCTTATCCTCGGGCAATTGTCCTTGATCCAGATACTGCAAGATCGGCGTCATCCAGTTCGGCGAGCTGGATACTGAATGTACCTCGGCTTCATCAATGCTTCGATGCATTAATTCTTCCGCCTTTGAGCTCGGATCTGAGGCCAACTTACTTAAGATATCTGCTCGGCTATTTTCCGCTCTGGGAATACGGATTATCCGAAAATAGGAGAAACTTCGGCTGATGCTTTGCGCTTTGTCCAAATACTTCTTCATTCTCTCGTCACGGGCTTCACTTGTACCCAACATGTGATTTACTATGACTTGTGAATCACAATGGACTTTGAGAGATTTGACGAGCAGACTTTGCGCTAACTGGAGTCCGGCCAGGAGGGCTTCGTACTCGGCTTCATTATTAGTAGTGGGGAATAGGAACCGAAGTGAGTAGGTTACCTCGTGTCCGTCGGGAGCGACAAGTAGAATACCAGCTCCACTTCCCATCTTGTTTGAAGCTCCATCTACGAATCCGCTCCAACAGTCCGGCGGTTCTACTTCGGATTCCAAGGGCTGTGCTAGTTCGGCATTGGCAGAATTCTTCTGTTCGGCAATAACAGGACTTGCTTGATCGAACTTTGCTTCTGCAAGAAAATCTGCCAAGGCTTGTCCCTTGATGGCTTTCCGAGGTAGATATTCAATTGTGTGCTCTCCCAACTCTATAGCCCACTTGGCGATTCTGCCTGATGCTTCCGGTTTGGTCAACACTTGCCGAAGTGGCAGATCAGTTAAGACGCATACCTTGTGAGCATAGAAGTATGGCCGCAGTCTCCTTGCTGCATTTACTAATGCCAGAGCAATCTTTTCCAGTGGTTGATACCTTGTTTCTGGACCTCTTAATGCTCGGCTTGTAAAGTAGATGGGAAGCTGCTTTAGGCCTTCTTCTCGTACAAGCACCGCGCTGATGGTTTGATCCGATGCCGCTAAGTATAAGAATATTACTTCGGCTTCGGTTGGAGCAGAGAGAATAGGAAGCTCGGCTAGATAACTTTTGAGCTCGTCAAAGGCCTTTTTCTGCTCGGCTCCCCACTCGAACTTTGGTGCCTTTTTCAACACCTTGAAGAACGGCAGTTGCTTTTCGGCTGCTTGGGAAAGGAATCGACTCAGTGCGGCTAGACATCCGGTTAGCCTTTGCACGTCATGTATGGACTTCGGCATTGCCATGTTCTGAACGACTTGAACTTTTGAGGGGTTTGCCTTGAGTCCGTCTTTTGAAACCCAACAACCCAGAAACTTTCCCGAATCTACCAAAAAGGTACACTTTTGGGGATTAAGTTTGAGGTTGGCTTTCTTGAGCACGTTGAGAGTGGACTTGAGGTTGTGCTCGTACTCCGAGGTGCTTTTGCTCTTGACGACTATATCGTCAACATATACTTCGACTTCCTTTCCAATCAGGTGCCGAAAAAGCTTGTCTACCATCCTTTGATAAGTGGCTCCGGCATTCTTTAAACCGAATGGCATCTTTTTATAAGCGAAAATGCCGAAATCAGTAATGAAGGCCGTTTTTGAAGCGTCAATCTCATCCATTAAAACCTGATGGTATCCTTTGTATAGATCAAGAAAACAAAAAATTTCAAAGCCTATCAGAGCTTCTACTTTTTTATCTATGTTCGGAAGGGGATAGCAATCTTTGGGACAGTGCTTATTTAGATCGGTGAAATCTATGCACATCCGCCATCCTCCTTCCTTTTTCTTGATCATGACAGGATTGGCCACCCACGAAGGGTACTTCACTTCGAATAACACATCCGCCTTCAATAATTGACGGACTTCGTCATGGATGACTTGACTTCGTTCTGCCGCAAAGAGTCTTTGCTTCTGTTTTATCGGCCGGACCGAAGGATCAATATTTAAACGATGAGTGATTACCTCGGGGGGCACTCCGGTCATGTCCAACGGAGACCATGCAAAGACGTCTTTGTACTCCTTGAGGAGCTGGATGGTTTTTTCCCGAAGTAGAGGCGTTCCCGCGAAGCCGATCTTAACCGTTCTGGATGGGTCGTCTTCGTACAGCTGAACTGTCATCGAGTTCGGCTCATGTATGACTTCGGTCATCGCCTCTGACTCCGGCTGCTGTGATTGCTATGCTTGGTGGTGCCGATCTGACTGCTCGGCACTTCTAAGCGCAATTTGCAGACATTCCTTTGCTCTCTTTTGGTCACCTCGGATGACCGCTATCCCTCCTTTAGTAGGGATCTTGATGGTGAGGTGATAAGTGGAGCAAATGGCCCGAACTGTGTTGAGCCAGTCTCTTCCCAGGATGACGTTGTACGGGGACCGAGCTTTCACCACGAAAAACTCAATCATCGTACTGGAGCTAGTAGGCGCTTTCCCCACCGTGATCGGAAGGCTGATAATACCTTCAGGGCGGGTGTCCTCCTGGGCGAAGCTCTTCAGGGGAAGCGGAGCCGGGCTGAGCCGAGCTGGGTCCACTTCTAGTTTGTCGAAGCACTCTTTAAAAAGAATGCTGACTGACGCTCCTGTATCCACAAACACCCTGTGGATCAGTTTGTTTGCCACTCCGGCTTGGATGACAATGGCGTCTTGGTGAGGAGAGATGGCCGGGACGGGATCAGCATCCGAGAACGTAATCACTTCGTCCTGCTTCAGCCTTTTATGCGTTGGCTCCTCTCGATTGGAGCCCCTGCGCTCTGACTTCAGGGACGACTTGGTCTTCCCGGCAGGGAGAGCGTCAATAGTCAGGATTACTCCATCATATTGCGGCTCGTCATCGTCTTCGGGATCCGGCTGCCTTTTCGGATCCTGAGGAGCGCAGTTCGCCCCTCTCTGCTTCTTATTCTTCTTTGACTGCTTGCTTTGGTATTTTTTCAATGTCCCTGCCCTCACAAGAACATCGATACCTGCAGCCAAGTTTCTGCACTCCTCGGTATCGTGACCGTGGTCTTGATGGTAGGAGCAGTAGTTATCCTGGGGTCGGCGCGCGGCTGATTTCGTCATCCGCTTTGGCTTTTCGAACAGGTCAGAGTGCAGTTCGAAAATTTCCGCTCTCGGCTTGTTCAGCGGTACGAACTGAGCGGGCGGCTTCTCGGGATTGAGACGGGGTCCCAATCTGTCTTGCACCGGAGTCCTTTGAATTCTTTCAAAGGGAGTTCGGCGAGGATGTCCCTGATCGCCAAAAGGAGTCCGGCGAGGATGTCCCTGATCGCTATGATCGGGCTTCCTCCTGTCTCCTCGGGACGATGAGCTGTCTAACGACCGTTTGCGACGGTCTGCCTCATCGGCCCGGGAGTACTGGTCCGCAATGTCCCACATTTCCTGAGCTGTCTGCGGACCGCACTCAACGAGCTTCCTGTAGAGAGCTCCGGGCAGGATTCCATTTTGGAATGCCGAGATGACAAGCAGATCGTTGAGATCGTCTACTTGCAGGCATTCCTTGTGGAATCTTGTCATAAAGTCGCTGATTTTTTCGTCGCGACCTTGACGAATGGAAAGCAGCTGAGCCGAAGTGATTCGGGCTTCCGCTTTCTGAAAGAACCTCCTGTGGAAGGCATCCATTAGATCTCGGTAAGATCTGATGCTGCCCTGGGGGAGGCTATCGAACCACCTTCTCGCGTTCCCGATGAGCAGCTCGGGAAATAGCTTGCACATGTGGACCTCGTTGAGACCCTGGTTCGCCATGTTATATTGATAGCGCCCCAGGAAATCGTGAGGGTCCACGAGCCCGTCGTAAGTCATCGACGGAGTTCGGTAGTTCTGTGGTAGGGGAGTTCGGGTGATGTCGTCCGAGAACGGAGTCTTCAGTGCTCCGTACACGGCGAATCCGATATCTCGTCGGTATGGAGGAGATTGAGTTCTCCTGTGATTCCGGTACCGAGGAAGATCAGGAATATGTCGGGGTTGAGGATTCTTCTTCCTGGAAGACACGGCACTACTGCGGTAGTGACTTTCATGTCTGGATGAGGAAGGAGAATCCTCCGTTTTCGTCTTCGGCTCTTGGCTCTTTTGCAGGAAGGCTAAGAACTCATCCTGCTTCTCAGCCAAGAACAGCTTGACAGCCTCATTCAGATCAGGCTGCTGGGAAGACTCAGTGGGACGATTTTTGGAGCGGCCTGTTCCTTCGCCATGAGAACTGGTGGTGGATTTATCCCTAGGCTGTTTTCCAGACCTATGGGATGGATTGGCTTCCTCCGGGTTCTCACGGGCAGGAATGCGGGTATTCTGCGATCTGGTATGCATTTTTTGGGTGGAAAAAATGGATCAAAAATTCGCTTTATCACAAATTTTGTTCTTCGTTTCCCACAGACGGCGCCAGTGATGGATCCGCGAATTATTGATGTTAGTAAATGCTGGTAGGGAATTATGACACAATGAATTTACGTGGTTCGATTTACTGAGGTAAATCTACGTCCACGGGGAGAAATGAGGGCAGGTTTGTATTGCTTGATCTGCGAAAATACAGCTTACAATACAGACTTGCTATATGCTATTTTATCTCTAGAGAGCTTAACCTTTTTCTATCAGATCTAAGTTCTATTTATACATTGAACTAGGATCGTGGTTTGCAGCCCCACTAACAAGATCGTGGGTGAGCAATAACTGCTCAATAACTGCTTCATACCACTAAATAGATCGTGGGTATAGTGGAGGTCGTGGAGGCCTTTCGTGAGTCCACCAACTCCTAGTTCGGTCGAATGCTGAGACCGAACTGCTGGACTTTACCGATCAGCTCTTGCCGATCTGAGAGGAGAGCTTGACTGGTCGGCTTTTACCGAGCTGTAGGCTGAGTCCGAACTCTTTGGTCATGCCGAACAGATACTCTTTCTTGGGCTCTGGGCTGATGGGCCGTCACTGTTATTGGGCTTGCCATTAGGGTTTAGTTCGTGGGCTTGTTTAGTACGTACCCCATCAGTACATGCGTCCTTTATATTCTATCTCGTGTCAAAGTGTCTTCTATCATTGATTATTTAAGTAATTAAATTAATATAATAGTCAAGAAAATGTAGATTACGCGTACTTCCTTAGATCATGACAAGGACTTCTTTTTATAAAATCAACCACGCTCAAGACAGTATACAAATTACAAAGTCAATACTGAAAAATCAATTACAAAAAAAAAACAATAATACAAAATATAAAAAATTAAACCAAATAAAACTTAAAAGGAAGCAGCAAGCAAAAAATAAACTAAATAAAAGCAAAACCAACAGGTATCGGTTACTCATAAATTTGTAACTTATGTCCTCTCATTACTTTCTTAAGTCATATATTCTTCATTTTCTTTCAAAATCTTTTGGTCATATTGGAGTTTTATAAAATAATTGTGAAAAAATCTGAAAATAATGGATTTATGAAACTTCTAGAGAGCGAAGCTAATCAGTATATACTTCATGACTTGTACTAATTGTTTGTAACCTTATCTGTGGCCATAAAGGGAAGTTGAAAATGCACGGACAAATAGTGATTTCTTCAAACTTTTAGGCATGAGGCCAGGCCATATATATATATATATATATATATATATATAGTCGTGATCATATGATAACCCCTAAATATCGTAATAACCCTATACCTAAATCTGGACCACACATTTTTAAAATCACGCGGTCTAGATTAAAACTTAGATTTACTTCATAAAAAAAAGCGCGGGGTAAAACTGTCATTTCTCTCATTTAATTTCTGAATTTCGCCAAATATCACGTAAAATGATAAAATGATATGTTTATTGCATAGAATGATAGTTTAGAGATTCAAACTTAGATTTACTTCATAAAAAAAAGTGCGGGGGTAAAACTGTCATTTCCCTCATTTAATTTCTGAATTTCGCCAAATATCACGTAAAATGATAAAATGATAGGTTTATTGCATAGAATGATAGTTTTGCCGGATAGAATGATACTCTGAGTTGATAAAATGATACTTTTGACTGACTGATAAAATGATAAAATGATAGGTTTATTGCATAGAATGATAGTTTTGCCGGATAGAATGATATTCTGAGTTGATAAAATGATACTTTTGACTGACTGATAAAGTGATATAATGATAAAATGAAGGTTTATTGCATAGAATGATAGTTTTGCCGGATAGAATGATACTCTGAGTTGATAAAATGATACTTTTGACTGACTGATAAAGTGATAAAATGATAAAATGAAGGTTTATTGCATAGAATGATAGTTTTGCCGGATAGAATGATACTCTGAGTTGATAAAATGATACTTTTGACTGACTGATAAAATGATAAAATGATAGGTTTATTGCATAGAATGATAGTTTTGCCGGATAGAATGATACTCTGAGTTGATAAAATGATACTTTTAGCTTATAAATGTTAGGTTTACTGCATAAAATGATAGTTTTGCCGGATAGAATGATACTTTCAGCCGATAGAATGATAGTTTTGCCGGGTAGAATGATACTTTCAGCCGATAGAATGATAGGTATTTTTGGTGTATAAAATGACATTTTTGTTAATAAAATGATACTTTTACCTGATAAAATGATAATCTAAACGGATAAAATGACAGTAACCTTATAAAAATGATAGTTTAGCAGAAGAAATTGTATATAAGCTGATAAAATGATACTTTAACGTGACAAAATGACATAAAACTGATAAAATGATACTTTCAGCCGATAGAATGATAGTTTTGCCGGGTAGAATGATACTTTCAGCCGATAGAATGATATGTATTTTTGGTGTATAAAATGACATTTTTGTTTAATAAAATGATACTTTTACCTGATAAAATGATAATCTAAGCGGATAAAATGACAGTAACTTTATAAAAATGATAGTTTAGCTGAAGAAATTGCATATAAGCTGATAAAATGATACTTTAACGTGACAAAATGACATAAAACTGATAAAATGATAGTTTTACCGGATAGAATGATACTTTCAGCCGATAGAATGATAGTTTTGCCGGGTAGAATGATACTTTCAACCGATAGAATGATAGTTATTTTTGGTGTATAAAATGACATTTTTGTTTAATAAAATGATACTTTTACCTGATAAAATGATAATCTAAGCGGATAAAATGACAGTAACCTTATAAAAATGATAGTTTAGCTGAAGAAATTGCATCTAAGCTGATAAAATGATACTTTAACGTGACAAAATGACATAAAACTGATAAAATGATAGTTTTGCCGGATAGAATGATACTTTCAGCCGATAGAATGATAGTTTTGCCGGGTAGAATGATACTTTCAGCCGATAGGATGATAGGTATTTTTGGTGTATAAAATGACATTTTTGTTTAATAAAATGATACTTTTACCTGATAAAATGATAATCTAAGCGGATAAAATGACAGTAACCTTATAAAAATGATAGTTTAGCTGAAGAAATTGCATATAAGCTGATAAAATGATACTTTAACGTGACAAAATGACATAAAACTGATAAAATGATAGTTTTGCCGGATAGAATGATACTTTCAGCCGATAGAATGATAGTTTTGCCGGGTAGAATGATACTTTCAGCCGATAGAATGATATGTATTTTTGGTGTATAAAATGACATTTTTGTTTAATAAAATGATACTTTTACCTGATAAAATGATAATCTAAGCGGATAAAATGACAGTAACCTTATAAAAATGATAGTTTAGCTGAAGAAATTGCATCTAAGCTGATAAAGTGATACTTTAACGTGACAAAATGACATAAAACTGATAAAATGATAGTTTTGCCGGATAGAATGATACTTTCAACCGATAGAATGATAGTTTTGCCGGGTAGAATGATACTTTCAGCCGATAGAATGATATGTATTTTTGGTGTATAAAATGATATTTTTGTTTAATAAAATGATACTTTTACCTGATAAAATGATAATCTAAGCGGATAAAATTATAGTAACCTTATAAAAATGATACTCTGAGTTGATAAAATGATACGTTTACTGCTTTGTAGGTTTGTATATTATGTATTGTGCCGATTATATTAGGTTTATTGCATAGAATGATAGTTTTGCCGGATAGAATGATATTCTGAGTTGATAAAATGATACTTTTGACTGACTGATAAAATGATAAAATGATAGGTTTATTGCATAGAATGATAACTTTGCCGGATAGAATGATACTCTGAGTTGATAAAATGATACTTTTGACTGACTGATAAAATGATAAAATGATATATGTTAGGTTTATTGCATAGAATGATAGTTTTGCCGGATAGAATGATACTCTGAGTTGATAAAATGATACTTTTTGACTGATTGATAAAATGATAAAATGATATATGTTAGGTTTATTGCATAGAATGATAGTTTTGCCGGATAGAATGATACTCTGAGTTGATAAAATGATACTTTTTGACCGACTGATAAAATGAGCGAAATTTGGATACGTAAATTTTATCATGAGCGAAATGACATATTTACCCCGCGCTTTTTTTTATGAAGTAAATCTAAGTTTGAATATCAACCGCGTGATTTTAAAAATGTGTGGTCCAGATTTGGTTATAGGGTTATTACGGAAATTGGGGTTATCATTATAATACACCCCTCTATATATATATATATATATATATATATATATATATATATATATATATATATATATATAATGATGAATCATGCACAAATAAAATTTTCGAAATTAACGAGAAATAATTATTAGTAAGATACAGTATGATCAGCGGCGGATGCAGGTGGGGTCGCGCGGGGTCGGCCGACCCTACCGCCATCCCCAGAGAACAGCCTGAAGACTCCTCTCAACAGCCCCCGACCCCACGACATCCGGAACTCCGCCCCACGATTCATACTCAGACCTCAAGCAGCGCAGCTTTTCCGATGACCTCAAGCAGCGCAGCTTTTCCCTTCTTTTTATGTATCTGGCTTAGGTTTGGGCTTTTTATTAATTAAAAAAATACAATCAATACTTTTCTTTTTAACAATTTCATCTTTATATAAGTGTTTAAACTTTATTTATAAATAAGAATTCTCGGTTTCTAGTTTATTGATCATCTTTTAATCACGATTTATTACTTTTTAGTTTTATTTTTTAGTAGTTTATTGATTATCTTCTAATATTATTTTATTATATTTTACTTTTATTTTAAACTAGTAGGAGTAGTAACTAATAAAATTTTTATCTAGTTTTAATAAATATAATAATTACTTTTGATCATTGATTTTAATTACTTTTCATTTAGATTAATGGATACATTTCTTTTATAAAGATTTGGCGCTTTCATCTGTTCTTCTAGTACTAATGTTGAACACGAACAACGACTAAAAGATATATTCATAGCTATTTCCAATGAAATAACTTTAAGTTAGCTTCAAAACATGAATACTCGTAGAAGTCAATTATCGCGTTTAATATAAAATAGAGATATTTCGTTTGCAATGTATTTTTATTACTATTTTATATATTTAAATATTACTCCTTATATTAATTTTCTCGTCCGACCCCACCATTTTTAATTCCTGGATCCGCCATTGAGTATGATATAGGCTATTATACCAAGAATATGTATTTATCTGTTTTGCTTTTATACTAAAAAGGTTATTTAGTTCAAGGGTCCACGACACAATACATTATTCCGATATTAAGCGTGTTTAGCTTAATTGGGACATTATTTAAATTAATAGATTGTAGTCCGAGTCACTTTTTTTTGTAATCTTAAAAAATGGAAATAATGTAGCTTAATCCCAAAAACTTGCAACTTACAAACTGAAATCGGTGTGTTGCTTAGATGCACAAGTTTGTCTACAACTTCAAAAAATAGAATTACACAGTATGCGTGTACAACAACTCTCCAAAAATCGAACAATTATGGTCTGTAAACGCTTAAGATAGAAGGAAAAATAGAAAATAGTGGCAAGACAACAGAAAAGGACAAAAAAAAAACCCTATAAAGTCATTATACAATTTCAATCATGTTTTGGTAAAAGATTTTACCAAAAAAGCTTGAAGTGGTGTGTAGCTATTTGTCAAATATGAATACAAACTAAAAAATCTAAGCAAACTTTGTAAATTGAAAACGATTTGGTTCGTCATATCAGCCGGTTTTGGAGCAGTCAATTGATAAAAGACAAATGAATGATTAAAGGTAACTAAATTTCTATCAATATATAATTACGAGTTGAATATTGATTGTATGGGCTTGATTATTGGGCCTCATCGAAATGGGCCACAAATGGATCCACACAATCATTCAAGAAAGTCAGAGTCAAAATAATGATTGCAAAAATCAGCAGTTTTTCTTGAACCCTTTCACACTAGGGTTCAAGGGTATTTCATTGAAGAACACTGAAATGGAGTAACGAATAGTATCATGTATTGAAGAACTGTGTGAAATTAGATGCTTGTATTTCACTGGATTCGGGGCTTACATATATGAATGCTGCATAGAGATCAATGCTAGCTAGTGCATATTTAATTTAACAAAAACAAATAATGAAAAGTTACAGAGATGATTGCTTATTGTTTTCCTGAAAACACACAACAAAGGGATTTGTGCAGTTTTTGGAGGGTTTGATCAAATAAGAGAGGTAAGAACGTAGACCGTCCCTAGAGAAATAGGGTATAGAGCTATTGCTACATATCCCGTCCAACGTGGAAACTTTGTGTTGAAGCTAGCGAATCCACCCATTCCAAGGCATATCAACAGAACTAAATGAAGCTCCAATGAGACCTCTGATGTCAAGTCGCGAAAGTATACTGGCACAAGGAACGGAAGCAGACTGATAGCATTGCCCATGAACACTCCACCATATAGCTGTTGGAATATAAGATATATCTCAATTGTCTAACGACCAATGCATAAGTATATTGAGTGATAAAAAAATATACCGAAGACAGCAGCAAGGAGTTGGTCTTCTCTGACTTTTGTGAGGCCAACTTAATTGTTTGGAGGATATTGTTATAGTGCAAAGCAAGAGGTAGAACCACATACGAGACCCAGAAAGATGAGACGTTTGTTGCTTTAGCAAACGCCATGATTGATGTCATCAATGGCTGTGAAAGGGACAACGCAATACCAAATCCGAGTGCCAACGATAAAGTTGCTTTCAAGTAGATCAACCAAGAAGTGCTCTTAGCTTGGCTGCTGCTCGTGATTCTACTTAACAATGCCTCTTGCTCCGGATTCTGCACATATTTATCCTTCTAATTTAATACTTCTAGTACTTATGTAATGCCACATGTTTTTTTATTTAGTTATAAGACCTTAAAATCCAATGATTAATAATGGTCATCCATTTCTGATTTACCTGGGATATGTTGTTTCCTGGTGTTGTCAATTGTGCTGGTGTCAGATCTAAAAGGGTTAGAGCCAAGGTGGTCATGCCTACTACGAACTCTTCCTGACCGATACTTCCATCACCAGAGGTGTCAAAATATGTTGTGATTTCATCCAAAACTCGGTTTGTGCTAATGTCATCATCCTCCATCTTAACTCCTAAGACCAGCACTCTGATTTCTGCAGGTGTTACAGATGAAGTGTTGTCCTTGTCCATTTTGTTGAACAACCTGTTTAGCATTAATTTATGAGGACTTATTAATAAACAATGGTGAGCAATCTATAGAAGATGAAATTTTATACAACTGACTTTTGTATCTTCCCAATATTAGGCCTGCCATTTGTTGTTAAAAGTGTCAGTAGCTTATCCTTTGCATATTTGTCCACCATAAACTCGAAACATCTGTTTTGTATCCACGGCTGGAACGACTGCACAAAAAAAATTACTACTATGAAGTTTGTAAAAGAGACATAGATAAATATGGGTTGAAGAGGTGGAGATGTTATTCATACCTGAAACAAGATGTAAGCAACGAGCAAAGCAATCGTGACTAGGAGAGCGATAAGAATGATGAGTTTTTTCCCCGAGGAGGAGGTGAAAACATTTTGAAGCTCAAGGATGAGATATGGCAGTGATGCTACCAAGACCAGCCTCGCCGTCCAACTGGTTTGGACATCTGTAACGACGTTATAGCCTGCAAGAGGAGGTTCAGGGATATGTTTTTTTATTATTGATAAATGAACATAAATTAAAAGACGGTGTCACTGTGGACTCTAATCCGAGACCAGTAACCATATTACTTCACATGTGGTGTAAGAAAGAGACAAGTTTTTAGCACCTTGGGCAGTTTGTTGTTCCTCGGGGGGGTCGGAGCTTCCCATAACGATGGTAAGGCCCCAAATCAATGTTAGCATGATCACTACTCCTCCGAGCACCATCCCCATCCCCGATGTCACCCGTGCTTGAGCCTCTTCCGCGGAACCCACAAGTAGAGGTACTTGCATTCGTAATTCATACAAATGGAATGTGGTTAACTTAATGTTGGTATTTGTTACAAAATTTAATGTGGAAATTAAAAAATTCATTCTAAATTAAAGTAAAAGACTGGAATGACTATAATGAGTTACTAATCTAAATAAGTATACTCGTATTTTCTTGTGATTTGAGTATATCTTCCATGTATAACCCATTTTAGCAACAATCGGCACATAAATTATTAAATCTTTAAATTATAACTCGCGATATAAAAACCAGTTTCAGTTGTATTAGCAAATCAATCATATTTTATTGCAAAAACAGCTTAGACCCTAAAATTGTAAGTCCGTTGTAACTTTTGTAAAATGTCGGTAGTTCTATAAAAACTAATTTGAGTATATGGTTGATCTCATGTCCCCCATTTCCCAACTCAAAAAGATACTCCATTTCCCAAGTCAAATCTAAATCCAATTAATTTCTGTTCGACTATTATAAGTACTTAAAAAGTAAAAATAAAAATAAACATAAAAGTCTTTTCATATACTGTATAACAACTTTTTTATATGCACCTACCCGCACGACTCAATACCAAAAACTATTCACAAATCACAAGTTAACCCTAATACAAAAATACTACATCCGGCCAAAAAAAATAGAGCACACTTGTCATTTTTAGCTGTCCACAAAAAATAGAGCATATTTAAAAAAGGAAAGTTTACAACAACTTTCCACTTACTTTTTTCTCTTCTCTCTTACTAATAATATGGAACTCACATTCCATTAATAATTCTCTCTTACTTTTTTCCCTTCTCTCATACTAATAATATGGACCTCACATTTCATTAACTTTACTTATCTCTTACTTTACCAATTCCACATTAAAACTCGTGCTATTCACAATGTGTCCTATTTTACATGCACGGAGAGAGTACAAAATAAAATTGGGCATATAGTAGAACTGTTCTTTCATATGACATTATGCTAGTGATGATGTTATTCCATATAGGATAGTAATTAACTTCGTAAGAATTTTAATAAATACTACTCCCTCCGTTCCTGAAAATTCGTCCCAGTTTACCATTTCGGTCCGTTCCTGAAAATTTGTCTCACTTCAAACTTACTAAAAATGGATATATCTTTATACTCCTCCATATTCACGATATTTACACTCTGCCCCCCCTCTCTCTCCTCTCAAACCCACTACCAGCAGAAGACCTCTTACCCACCGCCCAATTATCAGTCTCATCAGCCCTAGACGAAGCCAATTCGCGATTCGACTCCCGATTGAAACTCCCCTGGCGCTGCGGCTGCTCATCCCTCATCCCACCGCCATAGGATCTGAATCCCCCTCCTAGCTTGTTCCGATTAAGCTCTTCCGTCGTCCGCTCTCGCGGACCCGTCAGGAGAGCCATCAGCTCGTCCGTCGTCAACCCCTTCGCCTGGAAGGCCGCCGGCTTCGCAGCGCTCTAGGTCGAGAATTCCTGGAGCGTGAGAACCTGCTTCTTTTTCTTCTTAGTCTTCGCCAGAGCCAGAGACGGGAAATCCGCCGTCTTGGAGTGGCCGTTTGGCGCCGCCACCGTTTCCTCCTGCTGCTGGAGGAGCTCCGACTCGTTCTCCTCCGCGTCCAGAGCCCACGCGCCTGGCTTCGCCCACGCTGTCTTCACCGTAGCCGCCATGATTGCTGCTTCTCGATTTCTCTCTCTCCGATTTATTTTCTCTCTCTCTCTCCCATTAATTAGTTAATCACATTAATTTCACATTACTTTTTTAATCACAGATTTTTGTAATCACATTAATTTTTTAATCACACCTCATTTAAACAATAATAAAAGAATAGCATCATGTGGGACCCAAACTCCACTACACTCCTTCATTTAATACAAAGTCAAACTACTCCTTAAAATCTGTGCCCGGTCAAACTAGGACGAATTTTGGGGGACGGAGGGAGTAATATACTATAATATTGCTAGCATCAAACATAAAAAATGTATTTTGAATGTATATAATTTATTTATCTCGATCTGTTACATAAAACTTTATTCAGAGTGTTAACTTTTAATATTCGGTTTGTATGACATTTCAGCAACGACTTTTACTTTTACAAAAAAACGTGGTGAGAGGTTGCCAATTTAATAGTAACAATTTTTTAATCTTCAGTCAGTGAGGTACTCCTATCAAAGAGAATATACTATAATTCATTTGTTTTCAAATAATGAAGAGATCTGACGTGTGTTGAACTCTTGGATGCTCTTAATTTGACAGAAGGAGATAATAATCTAATGGATTTATGAAAATAAGAAATATACATATACTTACAAAGCATTATAACGAGCTGCGGAATCGTGCCGAGGAACTGAAAGACGCTGCCTCCGACTACGCCCGGGCCGATGATCTGAAGCCAGAGATCGGAGCCGGCGGCGACGTATTTCCCGCCGAAAGACAGCAAGATGTTGTACACGACGATCATAAACAGCAAACCCAAACCGTTGGTGGAGCACGGCAAGAAGCCGTACACCGGCTCGCAAGTCACCGTAGTCGCCGACAGCGGCCACTTGAGATAGTTGCCGCCGTCGGATACTGAGCTCCGATCATCCGCGATCGAGCGGCTGCCAACTAGGTGGCTGCTAGCGAGGAGAAATAGCGACGAAACGACGACGAACCGCTTCATCGTCGGGTGGGGTAGGGTTTTGGAGGGAAAAATGTGGACTTAGGTTTTTGATGTATGGATTGGGATTTGGGGGTTTGTGTAGAATGGGATGAAGCTGCATGTGGGGGTTTTATATGTATTCTTTTTGCGTGTGAGATGCTTCTTGATTTGATTTTAGTTGTTACAAACGAATTAAAATGAATAAATAATACTCTATTTTATGAATATTATATTTTTTGGGAGGGATGTGATGTGGTAATGTAATACTCCTACAATATATGAAGTGAACGTGGGATACTATGAAATTTTGATCCAGGCACGACGGCAGATTTAGTTTGATTTTTTAGATCTAGGGAAATTCTCAAAGATGTAAAATAAAAAGCTAAATAAAATATTTGTGCATAGCAATAGGCAAAATCAAATTATTTTGGACCTCGCTCGTCACATATATATACTCCCTCCGTCCCTGAAATTTTGTCACATTTTCCCATTTCTATCAATCCCACAAAATTTATCACATTTCACTTTTTACCATTTTTGGTAATAGACCTCACATTCCACTAGCTTATTCTCACTCACATTTTTCAACCCACTTTCTATTATATTTCTTAAAACCCGTGCCTGGTCAAATTGTGACAATTTGGGGGACGGAAAGAGTATTATTTTGTACGGGTAATTGGAAGATCTCGTTCTTGATCATTGGCCTCTGCAGTTGACATAACCTTTGCTTGCACTTTCAAGATTACAAAATACACTAAATAATTTCCTAAAAATTGTACACACTTTTGAGATGTATACAATATTTTTTATTTCCTCTATTTTAAATACATTTTTATATTGGACATAAAGATTCATTTTGTGCATAAAAAATTAGAAAGTATAAAAATCAAAACTGCAGAAGAGTTAAGACAGTGACAATTGAGGAAAATTGGGGGTGGGTACGTAAGTCCCCCAGTTTTATACGTATATTACATATGCATACATGCGTACAAGTATTTCTCACATGTCCAAATTCTGACACTTTTTAAGGTCAAAGTTACACATGTATACAAATAATTGTAACGGGAAATATGGCACAGTCCAGAACTGAAGGAACACATGAGAGAGATTTAAAAGTACTGCATTTTACATTATTAATATATCTATGCCTGGTGACAATAGTAACGTGTTCTGTGTAAATAATATCAAATTGAATCAATGAGATCAGTTGCTTCGAAATAACGATCTAATAACCAAGGCACTAATCGTGCCTGATTTTATTATTCTCGTTTTCATCTCTATATCGGTGAGCTGGTCAAATAAGAATATCTATTACCAATTCCAAGCACTTAACAGTAATTGTTTTACACCTAACCATACTCTATATATTAACGACTTAAACGATTGACTTGGATTTGTAGTGATTATTAATATCTGAATCTTTAGCACATCAAATGAAAACAAGGCACGAACGGGTGCTAGAGTGTAGAAGTGTGCAAATAACGTACCTTTTTTTTTATTGATTTAGCAGGCCCGTCCCTTGGCCCGTGCGACCGCACAGGGCCCCCAATTTTCAGGGGCCTCTGAAATATTTCAGCACATATACATGTATTCCTATTTTTTCAGCCCAACAAAGCTATTTCTCTTGTATAGCAACACCCAGGCCTTTTTCTAGCACCGTGACTCCAATTCTGATCGGTTTCTTTTCCCGATCGTAGACCTGGGAGCCGCCTGTTCGTGTTCGGTGTTCCTCATTGACAAACGCCGCAACAGGGACCAGCTCACCAGAGCCATCGTTGATCGCTTCTGCAGCGCCTGCCATCGTCGGCCATTGCGATTGGGAGCAGCGCAAACGCATCAATTTGTCTTTTTTTCTATAGTATATTTCTTTAAAATGCATTGTCTTTTTTTCTTTAATTATCATATAGTTTTAAAAAGCATTGTCTTTTTTTCTATAGTGGTAGGCCTCATTTTAGATTTTTGCATAGGGCCTCTGATTTTGTCGGGACGGCCCTGTGATTTAGTATTGCAAAATTTAACCAAGATTAAATCACACACAAATATATGGATTATATCATTATATATAGAGTTCCATGATAAAAAAAAATCTTAATCTTAATGCATATAGTCCTATATAGTAGTGTTATAGAGCTGCCACCAAATCCTAGCAACTAGATCAAAAAATAGAATGATGAAATTGAGCTAATTTTGAAAACACGATGTCATTTTAAAGACATTTTTAAAAAATTGGATTTTAAAAATAACACGGTCATTTTTAGATTGTTTTAGTTGATTTAAAAAATTAGAATTTTAAAAACCATAAGTCAATATCGTATTAGTACAAACATACTTATGATTTATTTAAAATTGACTAAAACAATCTTATACTCCTACTTAATAACCTCTGTATTTTGAATTAACTAAAAAGCTCATAAAATAACCTTCCGTGTATTAAAAATCCGCCCAATCTCATCATTCCATTTCTTCATCTAGTAATTATAATTGATCTCTAGTTATGCATTAAGATGTACGTAGTTATACCATACCTTAATTAGTACTCGTATCTGATATTAAGGAAACAAAGGAAACACAGTTGACATAAAAAACACACACAGCAAAGGAATTTGTGCAGATATTGGGGTTTTGAGGATATTAAGGAAGAGAGGTAAGAACATAGACCGTCCCTAGAGAAATAGGGTATAGAGCTATTGCTACATATCCCGTCCAACGTGGAAACTTTGTGTTGAAGCTAGTGTATCCACCCGTGAAGAAGCATATCAACACAACTAAGTGAAGCTCCGTCGAGACATCTGATGACAAGTCGCGGAAGTATACTGGGACGAGGAACGGAAGCAGACTGATAGCATTTCCCATGAACACTCCACCATATAGCTGTTGGAATATAAGATACTCCATATCTCACTCCTCTAACCATCGATGCATATGTATATTGACTTACACAAAAGAAGAATATTTATATATATGTAAAAAAAGTACTATACCGAAGAGAGCTGCAACGAGTTGCTCTTCTTAGAGTTCTTTGAGGCCAAATTAATTGTTTGGAGGATAGTGTGATAATGGTGAGCGAGAGGTAGAACCACATACGAAACCCAGAAGGATGAGACGTTCACTGCTTTAGCGAATGCCATGATTGATGTCATCAATGGCTGTGAAAGGGACAACGCAATACCAAATCCGAACACCAATGATAAAGTTGCTCTCCACCAAGAAGTGCTCGCAACTTGGCTTGTCACCGTGATTCGACTTAGCAGTGCCTCCTGCTCCGAACCGCCATTCTGCATATTTTATTTTTTCTATAATTGCAAGAATGCACATATATAGGTATTATCCCTACTACTATATATGTAACCAATTCACAGTTCAGTACCAAAGAAAATAAACAAAATATGATAAGAACGCACATTTTATGTCATTTTTGGTGATCAGGGGTTAACTGGGATATGTTGTTTATTTGTGTGGTTGTTTGACCTAAAAGGGCTCGAACTAACTTGGTCATGCCTTTTTCGTACTCTTATCTGATCGATATAACCATCATTGTTAGTGTCAAAATATGATTCGATTTCGCCCAAAAGTAGGTTTGTGTTTACTCCTAAGACCAGGTCTCTGATTTCTTCAGGTGTTACAGATAAAGAACTGTTGTTGCTGTTGTTGTTCTTGGCAATTTTGTTGAACAAGCTGTTAGGCATTTTGTGAGGATTAATGAACAGTGATGAGCAATAGAAAGAGGATATTAATTTATGGAACTGACTTTTGTATCTTCTCCCTATTAGGCCTGCCATTTGTTGTTAAAAGTTTGAGTAGCTTATCCTTGGCGTATTTATCTACAATAAACTCGAAACATCTGTTCTGTATCCACGGGTGGAACGACTGCGCAAAATAAATACTCCATCAAGTTTGTGAAACAAACATATACTGATATACATAAAGTAGATATGTTTGGAGATGTTATTTATACCTGAATCAAGATGTAAGCAAAGAGCAAAATAAGCGTGACGATGAGAGCAAAGAGAATGATGAGTTTTTTGGCGAACGATGAGGTTTAAAATGGTTTGAAGCTCAAGGATGAGATATGGAAGTGAAGCTGCCAAGACTAGCCTGGATGCCCAGCTGGTTTCGTCATCTGTAATGACGCTGGAGCCTACCAGATGGTCAATGATATTGTTCTAAGCAGTTGCTAGGTTTTCAAGTGGTTTGGAGGTTCCCATAACGATGGTAAGGCCCCATATGAACGTTAGAAGGATCACTACTCCTCCGAGCACCATCCCCATCCCTGATCTCACCCGTGCTTGAGCCTCTTCCGCGGAACCCAGGTACTTGCATTGGTCATTTTTGCAGTAGCAAACCAATCCTATTTTAATGAATAATATGACTTTTATTATTAAAAACAATTACTCCGTACTTTTTTTTATCGAAGTAACTTTTAATCTTAAGAAAAAAATCATGTTTAGCTTTAACAAAATAGTACTAACTTATACTTCTCCTACTACTTGTAGGAAACATGATTGACTTACTGTAAAACATGATTAGGATACTAATAGTCTAATACAGTCTACAAAACAATTTTTTAGTTAATAAAGAACCAAGTAGGTAGGAATTTAGAAATGTTCAATTCCATCAATTTTGTTAACGTCACATCGGAAAATAAAAATACCTAAAACTCTTCTTTTTGGTCTACCATTTATATTAAGTACTAAGGGAATATAATTAGTTCTCTCCATTTCGTCCTCCTAGAAACAATCTTCCTATTCCAGGGAAAAAAATCAAATAACCACTACTCTGATATCTTTCCTCAAAACTAAAATATGGTTAACGTATCACTATTCCCTACCAAACATATTCAAAATAAGCACCCCATATATTCCTCCTATAAAGAAACCGAATACTATAAAAGATACTCACATATTTTACGATCGGTTTCCTACATTAACCCCTCAATTATATGCATATCTACACCAATTTCGAATTTCAGCTCAATGCAAATATAAATACCCTAATTATACGAATATTAGACCATTTTTTGAATTTTAGCTCAAATTTTAATTTCAAATATCCCAATTATACGCTAGACCAATTTTAAATATGCATGAGATATCCATATAACGAGCTGCGGAATCGTGCCAAGGAACTGAAAGACGCTGCCTCCGACAACGCCCGGCCCGATGATCTGCATCCACATATCGGAGCCGGTGGCGACATATTTCCCGCCGAAAGACAGCGAGATGTTGTACATGACGATCATAAACAACAAACCCAAACCGTTGGTGGCGCACGGCAGGAAGCCGTACACCGGCTCGCAAGTCACCGTAGTCACCAACAGCGGAAGGTTGGCGCCCGAGCTCCGATCATCCACGATCGAGCGGCTGTGAGCTAGCTGGATGCTAGCGAGGAGATATAGAGATGAAACGACGACGAATCGCTTCATCGTCGGGTGGGGTAGGGTTTTGGAGGGAAAATGTGGACTTAGGTTATTTTGGTGTATGGATTGGGATTTAAGTGGGGGTTTATGTAGAATGGGATGAAGCTGCATGTGGGGGTTTATATGTATTGTGTAAAAAATCATGGATTAAATTTGCCCGGTCAATGGATTTTGACCAAATAATAAATGTGACGAGACATTTAATTTTGTGAAATTAAATGACATAGCGTCGATCTACATTTTACGTAGATAAATGTAGTATATTCACTTTCTCAAATCCGATTTCCGGTGAGTGAGAAATAGTGGATTAAAGTTGGGCATAATTAGCTTTTAATTAAAGCTTGAAGTTGGAGCTTAGAGAATAATTAACTAGGGTTAATTATCCCACATTGGAGGATTAACATATATTTTAATGTGTTTAAATTAAGTGACTTTATGTTACTTAATAATTATAGTGGACCAAGATGGGTGAAAGAGCCCACACGCGTGCACACGCGCGCGCCGCCGCCGCCCGCCCGAGCCCGTGCTCGCGGGTCTCAGGCCCGATCTTGATCTTGGACTTGGACTTGGACTTGGCAATTGGTCTTTGGGCTTGGTGCTTAGCCCAAACTAATCTTTTTAGACCACCGTCGAGTCAGCAATCCAAGTGGCTTGACACATAGTCAAGAGAGGCACAGTCACGGCTGCTACATAAGAAATCCACAAGCTCCACACGCGAAAGGCACACTCTTGCCACACGCCTGTAACCGACGACGGTTACGAATTTTCCATGATGAGCCTTCAATGGCTTGGTTGACCCTGCATGGTGGCTTGGCCTATAAATAGGCTAGCCATACCACTGCATTAGACACAAAAACAAGCATTCTCTGCATTCATAAGCTCTCTCCCTCTCTCTGCATTGTCTTTCTGTTGAAGCTCTGTCCTCTCCTCCATCCAGTTCGCCGGAGCTCTGCTGATAGCGGTGCTGCTTCACCAGAGACGTAGCCGTTTTACCTTTGGGGACGACACGCCAAACCGAGAGCACTACCGGGGCGTATCTCGTCTTGCGGAAAGAGGCCTCCTCGACTAGGCTAAACTTTGTTCACGGTTTATTGTTTCTTTTCGTTGTAATTTCAGCTTCAGTTTCTCCATCTATATTCCTTCCTTTTGGGTTGTATTATGCCCTGTTTATATCTTGTAATCCCCAGAATCAAACATATTGTTCTAGCATGGTGTAATGGGATGACGCTTCTTGACTCATATTTTTGTGTTACATTTTGTAATTTTATTTTATTAATTTTGCGAGAGATATGAGTTGGTAATGTAAGTGTACTACGAAATTAATTTGGATCCTCGCAAATATTGAGCAAATATTAGTATTAAACTATGCAGCCATGTAAAATATGTGCATAGAATTAAATAGGTTTGTAGGGGTATATAGAAGATCTTCATTAGCAAGGGCGGACGCAGAAAAAATTGGCTATAGTGGCTGGCAGGGGCGTAGCCAGAAAATCATGCCACCGGGGCAAAACTATATCTAGGGTAATTTTATGAATTATAATAAGGGGGCATTTAGTGAAGAAGTTGATATATATTTGAAAAGGAATGTAAGCAAATACAAACTCCAAATATTGTACAAACTTCAAACTATGATCTGGACAGTTAAAAAATGTCAACAGATTATAAAATAATAGCAACAAAAAATATCAACACGGTGTCAACGGTTGACACCATGTTGACATTGTGTTGACATCAAAATCTTGAATTTTTACAATATATTGAGTTTGCATTTTATCACTATCCTATTTGAAAATTTATATAATATAGAAGGATGAGTGGGGGTGAGGAGGGGCAATTGCCCCATCTAGACATTGGCTAGCTACGCCCCTGGGGGCTGGGCTTCACTATATATATACTCCCTCCGTCCCATATAATTAAGTCATATATGATTGACACGGGTTTTAAAGCTTAATTGGTAACATAAGAGAGAGAAAAAATAGTTGAAACTGTGTGGTAAATGGTGGAAACCAAAAATCGCAATCCTAACAACTACTATAGAAAAATGCATATATTTTAATGCAAACTAGTCCAAAATATATCTAATAAAAATAACAAAAAGACCATATCATGTGGAATTAAAAAAATAAAATTCAACTTCAAAATAATCATTGTTATAATTATTTTACAAGCTTGCAACTATTCTCTCAAAATTTTAAAAAATAAGTCGAAATACAAAATTAACAAGTTTAATAAACTCCTTACCTCACAATCACAATTTATGTAAATTTAAATTTTCTAAAGTCTCAAAAGACTCAAACCCTCCTTTTCACTGTTTTTTTATGCTGCTACTTTAAACCCTTCTGCCTATTTCTCTTTGCTGTTTTTAAATTGCAATATACAAGCAGGGCACTTGAATTTTAATAAAAAGACGAATTTAATTGTTTAAATGCCCACTTGATAACACTTTATAAGTTTAAGATACGTGTCAAAATTTCTAAGGTGGGTCAATTTAACTTTTTTTACTTTTATATTTAGTTAATTTATTTAAATTACTCATCTTCTCCTCTCTCTGCAATTTTTCACTTTTCCTCCTTTAAATTTTCAGCCCCTTACAATTATCCAGTCCAAGAGAATTTGTTCTTCAATAACATTATTTTGTAAGGGCTTAACATCAATTTCCAAAATTTTGAAAAATTTGGAAGTAGAAAATTAAAAAAAATAAAATTTGGGTAAGGGTTTAAGGCCATTCGCATCGCTGTCTCTTATCCGTCTCTTAACCGTCTCATCTCTTCACTATTCATGGGCCCCACTGTACTTTTCACCCCATCTCGCTGTCTCTTATCCGTCTCTTAACCGTCTCATCTCTTCACTATTCATGGGCCCCACTGTACTTTTCACCCCATCTCTTAACTAAGAGACAACACCTGCTTCCCTCCATCTCTTAACCATCTCATCCCTTAACTATTCATTCAATCTCATTTTTTTATTTTTATTTTCAATAAATCCAATTAATAAAAACACACTTCATTAATAAAATAAAATTACAATTTAAAATTCTAAAAAATAAAAAACCACATTAATAAAATCCTAAAAAAAATAAAAATACATAATTTAAAATCTTCCGCTCACTCTCTCTAAATTCAAAATCTCAAAACTCAAAGAAGCAGAAGAAGATATCATCAGTTGCGACGTCTTATTCCGTGGGATCAAAGCTCGAGGCAACAAAAATTCGCAGCGATAGACTTGGGGAGATGAAGGATTTTATTTCGAATTTGGGAGAGAGCTCCGACGAACTTTTAGTCTGTGGATTCCAACGAAACTTGAAAATTCTGGGTGTTTGATTTTTTTTATTCGACGCATTTGCTCAAATGGATCCATGAATGGATTAAATTTGGGAGAAGAATAATGTTTTTAGATGAAGAATGTAGAGTGTTTGAGTGAGAATAGAGAGTTTTTTTTATGGTGGATTAATTTGTGGGAATGATTTGATATTTATAGAAGTGATTGAGGGCTTAAAAAAATTTAAAAAATAAAAAATTTGCAAAAAACGGCTATAAACGGCTAGTATATTTTTTGGGATTTTTTTAAATTTTTGAATTTTTCCTGAATTTAAAAAAAACAAAAAAAACATTTTTTCGGATAAAAACGACGCCCACTCGCGGGCCGACGAGTGTGCGTCACGGACGAACCGGCGCTCGCCACGTGGCGAGCTGTCCCTCCGGGACGAGATGCCCGACGAGACGAGACCGAGACGGAGGGCTGCATCGCTCTCTTATCCGTCCGAGAAAAGAAACACGTTGCGGATGCTCTAAAAGCCCTACCCTCTCACCTAGTGTGTCCGCTCCTGTTCATTAGTTATAGTAATACTAAATTTCTTAAAATCTGACGTATCATTATGTTGTCTAGCATATATCACTATTTTTCAGATGCTTTTTTATTATTAGACAGAAAGGTTCATTCTTTTTGTTATAGAAATTAGAAGGTAGAGCCAATAAATATTTCTTTCTTGATTCATTGCTGACCTAATTTAGTTTTGATCCAGTCAGTCCGTTGGAATGATTCAATTTTTTCATATGAAAAATAGGACATTTTCATTTCTCAATTGAAAAACAAAACTATCCAAAATTTCCAAGCACCTCAACACGTAACTTCCCCAATTTTATACGTATATCACATATATATAAGTAAATAAATAATTGTATATATTTTTCACAATATGTCCATATCCCGACACTTTATAAGGTCAAAATTAGGCATGTATATACATAAATAAAATAATTTTACCGAGAAATATGGCACTGCTCCAGAACTCAAGAGAGCACATGAAAAAGATTTCAAAAGTTATGCGTTCTTTACTTTATTAATATATCTATGGTGACAAACGTAACGTGTTTTGCGTAAATTAATAATAACTATATATAATATCAACTACAAGTAGAATATAATGAGATTTGCTTCCAAATAACCATCTAAGACGTAACGTGTTTTGCGTAAATTAATAATAACTATATATAATATCAACTACTAGTAGAATATAATGAGATTTGCTTCCAAATAACCATATAAGGACATCCACCCTAAGACAGACACTTTCAATAGCCCCATCTCCTTTTTTTTCCACAACCTCAGTTTATTTGTCCGTGACCACAAAAAAAGTATCCGCAGCTATAAGGTGGACACTTCCAATAGCCCCAAAATTTTAGCCACTTTTCATTTTATTTTTTTCGTTTATTTTAAATCAATTATAATTAAAATTATCGGAATGTAAATAATTAGAAAACGAGATAATTGAGACTGAATATTCGTTGTATTGGAAACGGTAAAATTATACAACGAACATTTAAAAACAATACAAATAAAAACGCCGCCACCGTCTATTCGGTGGCGGAGTAGGATTCCTCATCCTCTTCTCCGCCGCTGCCGCCGGCCGCCCCTGCCAAATCCTCATCAGACAAGCCTAGCCGGCGCTGGATCCGACTTATGAGTTTCCAGTATATACCCTTGATGACCGGGTCGGCTGCGGTCTCGTAGAAACGGCAGTTTTCCTGCAGTTGTTTCATCAACTGCACATCTAGGTTCTCCCTCAAGACCTCGTGGGGACCAGGGACCATGGGTTGTGGTATAGGGGCGGGCTGCGGGATGCGCGATCCAGACATGACCGCCGATATGCGGGAGGAACTTCCAGCCACTCTAGCGCTTCGGATAGATGCATGTTGTCCCGGAGGGCGTGGGCGCCTAGAGTGTGTAGCGGATGGCTCTTCGGTTTGCTCGTCGTTGAGGTCGAATGATTGCGAGCCGCTGCCGCTGCTGTAGTCCCTAGCTATGTTATGTCTAGTACGCTTCGCCCCAGGAGCTCCTGCCCGCTCTTGCGCACAGATGGCCTTGAATTCAGGACAATGCTCGAGAACAAGATACTCCTCCTACATGGTGAACTTCGGCCAGCCTTCCGTGTTGAATTAGGTCATAGACATCGCCTTCACGTCGGCTTCACTTCGGCCACTCTCAGCACTGAGCAGGTTGTTCTCGTATATGCCCGCGAACCGCTTGGTGGCATGCAGAATCCTAGACCACTTTTTGCGGCCCTGTTCCCCGTCACGCGGTTTGGCGTCTCGAGGTTTGAACTCGTTGTATGCCAACAGGACGCGCTTCCAAAAACTCCACTCGGTCTGATCGGTGCCCACTATGGGGTCCGATGTGACAACATCCCACGCCCAATGAACTCCGCTTTGGTATAGTGTGTGGCCCGTCCACCGCCGGCTACCGGCGCCGCTGCCCTCACCGCCACCGCCACCGTCGGCGCCGCTTCCAACTGCCCCACCGGACCCGCCGACTCTCGTCGGAACGGGCGTATCCGGTACGCCCGGACTGAGCAGACCCATCATCGTCTCCAGTGCGTCTCGATCTGCATCGGTGAAAGGAGATTGGCTGGAATGGAAAGGGGTCTCCGGCCGCAGATGGTTAAGCGCGTCCAGGTTGGGTCTGTAATATCCAAACGCCGAGCGGCTCAAATTCCTCTGAAAAGGTTGGGGCGTGGGACTCGACCTCCACGGTTGAGATGGAGGAGGAGTTGGACTCGATCCCCGCGGAGGGGGAGTTTGACTCCAACCCCACGGCTGGGAAGGATAGCCGCCAATCCCGATTCGTCAGTGCCAGGTGATTCGTCGTCTCCACCGTGCATTTTTTTAGAGTGAATTAATGGAGAGTGTTTGAAAATGGTGTAAAATGGGTGGTGGATGAGTGGTATTTATAATAAAATTTTTGAAAATAATTATAAAAAAATCCGGGGGCGGCCAGCGCGCCTAAAGACGTGACGAGGCTTGACTGGCGCATCCTCGCACCCTTATCGCCGGAGGGCCTTTCGCCCCAAAAATGGCGTCTGCCTCGGGACGGACGCTCCATGCACTATAAATTGGGGGCGGGCGGCGCGCCGCCCGTATAGTGGATTAGGGCTGGCAAATCGTGCGGATTGGGTCGTTATCGGGTCAACCTGATAATGACCCAACCCAATAAGGCCTAACCTGAACCCGACCTGTTAAGGAAACTGTAAATCCGAACACGAACCCGACCTGCTACCTTCAAATCCGAACACGACCCGCACCCGACACGAACCCGTTATCGACACGATATAATATGGGTTGACACGACACGATAACAACCCGAACATGAAATTACACGATTAAAACCTAATATTATACGATTAAACCTTAATTTTTAACCTAATTTACACAATTAAAGTTCGTTTTATACTATTTAAACCTAATTTATAAGAAATTAAAACATTAAAGTAATATATATTTTTTTAAATAATAATAAAAATAATAATATTATTTCTTAATGGGTTACCCGTATCCGACCCGCATCCGACCGAACCCAACCCGAAATTATCGGGTTCTTAATGGGTCAACCCGATAAGGACACGGATCCAATAAGACTTGACTCCAACCCAATAATTTCGTGCGGATTCGTGTCGGATTATCGTGTCGTGTCGAAAATTACCAGCCCTATAGTGGATGCCCTCATGGTAAGGCACTAATCGCGCCTAGCTAACTTTATTGTAATTTTTATTTTCATCTCTACATATCCGAGAGCTGACCAATGAAAATATGTCATTACCAAGCAATTAGTATTTAATATCTTTTTTAACCTGATTATGCTCTATTAACACAAATAATATCTTTTGATTTGATTGATTAACTAAAACAAAACTTCTCACGCATAGACGCGTCTAGAAATTTTAAATTGAGAATGTAAATTTTAAAATTAACTACGTACTGATATATTGCAAACTCATATATTGTACAAACTCCAAACTATAATCTGGACAGTTAAAAAATATCAACAGATGACAAAATAGTAGCAAAAGAAAATGTCAACACAACATCAACCGTTGACAATGTGTTGACATTTCTGTTACTACTATTTTGTCATCTGTTGACATTTTCTAACGGTCCAGATCATAGTTTGGAGTTTATACAATATTTAGAGTTTGCATTTAATAAGTAACACATAAATATAAAACAATATTAAAATTACATCTTGAAATAATTTCCAATATTACAATTACACATATTAAAATACAAAATAACTACTAACACAATTAAATTAAAACTTTGATCCTTTGTGGCTATTTTTTTGGACATTCAAAAATGGCAAAATAAGACTATTTTTCATGGATGAAGGGAGTATTATTTTTTAAAATTTTCCATCGAAAGTAATTGCATCATGATTTTTGTATCTTTAAAAATTAAGTTTTTTTAGTGCCACTTCTATGTTAACCCTTAGAGCATTCACATCCATGCTCTTGCCAAAGAGCATGCATGTGGGTCCGGACCCACTTTTATTCATTTTTTACTCTATAATTTTCCGCAATAGTACAACACTCACATTCATGCTCTTCCGCAAGAGCATGCTCATGGGTCCCACCATTCCATTATTTAATTTAAATACTTCAATCACTTAAAACATTTCCACAATATTAAAATGCATTAAAAATACCCGAAATACTATTACAAATTACTAAAAAATTACATAATTAAAATCCTAAAAATTAAAAATTACATAATTAAAATCCTAAAAATTGAGGTTGAGAGAAATGCTTGGTATAGTGTGATTTTTTGTGTTGAAATGAAGGTATTTATAGATGAAAGTGTGAATTTTTGGGATAAAAATAATGAAAAATAAATTAAAAGTATGGAAAAAATGGATATATTTTATTGGGAAGTGGAAAAATATTTTTTTATTAAATCTGAACTTTTCAGATTTTTTCAAATTAAAAAACAAAAAAAAATGATAAACCAACGACCAATCAGAGCATGCCACGTCGGCTGCTCGTGCTCTTGCCGTCGGCACGGTGGTGCTCTTAGCTAAGAGTAGGGTCGTGCCGTCGGCACGGCGTGTGCTCTTAATAAGAGCACCGTTGCAGGTGCTCTTAGAACAAAATTATATTAAATCATAAGAGATACTCCCCCCGTCCCAGATAATTTGTCTCACTTTGACCGGACACAGGTTTTAAGAAATGTAATGAAAAGTGAGTTGAAAAAGTTAGTGAAAAAGTTGGAGTAATAAAAAAAAAAAAAAGTTAGTGGAATGTGAGTCTACTTTTATATATTATTTTTATAATAAAATGTGAGTAGGAATATGTTAGTGGAATATGAGGTCCACTACAAAAAAATGGTAAAAAATGAAATGAGACAAATTATATGGGACGGACCAAAATGAAAAATTGTGACAAATTATCTGGGACGGATGGAGTATATACAAATACATTACCTTAGTTAGGATACATTTGTACGCCTTATTATTCTTATTTAAATTTGCTGATAGGTGGGCCCATTATCTAAAATCTTCGTTTAGCAAGTTTACCAAAATATTATGGCTAATGATGAAAGAAGAATTGAAATCGACAACAACTCATTTTTTTTACTAACGGCATAGGTTTTTAGTAAGAATAAAGCTATCCGGCCACATTATGGTCAGCCATAAATTAAATAAATAACAAAAAAAATTAATTTTTTTTTAAATTTTTGGTTTAATAGGAGTATTTAATTTTACTTTTATATCATCTTCATTATATGTTGTTTAACATGTTAGTATTGCTCTTTCGTAGTTTTTGCTCAACTTATTACTACTGTCATTTTCTTGATTGTTGCTCAACGTATACAATAATTCGTGATATTAATGTGTTTTACGTAATGAAATTCAAAGATAAGTATCAACTTACAAGTCCATTCACACACATATAAGTTTATATCGGTAATTCTAATTTTTTATACATGTAAATGGACTAAATTAACTCTTTATGGCCGGTCATATTATGACCATTTAGCATCACTCTTTTAGTAAACATAAGCATGGAAGACTCCTCTTTCCTGGGCCATTTCAAAATTATTAATATATTTAAGTTCAAGTTTATATTTTTCTCGACTTTTTATGTGGTACTATAAAATTGCAATTACTACAAACTTGTTCCCAAAGAGAAGTATTTGTGTGTGCTAGCGAGGAAGTAAGCCAAGAGCCGTGACAGTACCGTCCGATTTGAACTGTAATTTTTGGATTGATGCTTATCGTTGTTACCTCCAATAAAATGTAATTTTATAATTTCAAGTAATTTTCTAAAATAGAAGTATTCATGCTTATCAAATTATTTTCTGAAGATATTACTAGTATTTTATATTGTATATTTCTATTTATCTTTTCGGTGGAATATGGCTATGGTGCTCCATGTTTTTTTTAATTGGTATTGTTAGTGTCACTAGCGTAAGATAATTTTATTAGATGACAGAGATGGATATAAAAATCTAATCTTTCTTCAGTAAATAAATTTTAATATATGCAATAATATAATTGAAAAAACACGTTGTAAAGCGTGTTATTTTGTTATGTTGACGATTGCCTGATTGGTAATTATAGTCCTATAAACTAATAGTAATATTTTCTGCACCCAATTAACACATTGCATGATTAATTAATTACTCAATACAACGATGCTTCTTTTCCAATATTAATTGACAACTAGGAATTGAATAAGCCAAATAATAATTCATTAAAGATGAGGAAGGTTCCAGAATCCAAATAGAAAGGGATTGTGTTGTCTGTATTCTGCTTCTAGAAATGGTGTCTCTCTAGAAGTTAATCTAGTTAAATAAATTACACATAAAAGAAATCGAGAAAATGGGACTCGTGAATAGTAATTGTAGAAGAAAATGATGAGCTTTGGATGTTGTTTGTTAAGTAATAGATAGACTAAAAAGTATGGTAAGGCACATAAATAGAGAAGGAAAGGAAAATTTTAAGTAATGTTGGTTGTGGATGCCCTTACAAATTTACCTAAACATTGGTCTATTTCATGAAAACAGAATTTGCTAATTAAGAATCAATCAATAAATCCCACCTCCTCTCATTGTAGAACTGAAGAATCTAATCCCATTTTTGTTAACACAACCAAGCAACTAAAGAATTGAAAGGTTTGGTACTTACTATACATCTCCCAAGATTCCTTCACTATTTCCTTAACCAAAAAACAATACCTCAAAACTAACCCGAGCAGCAGCCGCTGTTCTTGACAGCAGATACATCATCCTTGTTCCCAATATTGATAGTTTGGCCCTTGGGCAGAGCTGAGGGGTCATCCCCTATGTCTAGAGCCTTCTTGCTCACGACGTGGTAGATGCTTGTGAGCACCTCTGTGAAGGCACTCTCCACGTTCAAGGCCTCCAAGGCCGATGTTTCCATGAAAAACGTGGTCTCCCTCTCTGCAAAGGCCTTGGCCTTCTCTGTGGGGATGGCGCGTAGGTGACGCAGATCTGCCTTGTTCCCTACTAGCATCACCACGATGTTTGAGTCCGTGTGCCCCCTGAGCTCCTTCAGCCATCTGTCCACGTTCTCGAAGGTCACATTGCGTGTAACATCGTACACGAGTAGAGCCCCAACTGCACCTCTGTAGTATGCACTAGTGATTGCACGGTACCTGCACTTGGACACATAAAAAATTCACATATCGATTGATGACTTTCAAGATTTTGGAAAACAACAAGAATCTATCAATGTAAACTTAGATTCATGAACATGTTACAGAAGAATCTTATATTCAAGATAAGGAATGAGCGCATGCCTAATCATGTCATTATTTTACCAAACAAAGGCCAACTTCAAAAATTATTCATGATGAATATATGAATTAATCACACGTTTCATATAGTTACTGCAAACACACCAAATCCAGTCATAGATTTCATCAGAACTCCATTCTTCAAGTTTCAATCAATTCTTCAATTTAAGAAAATAAAATCATCTTTGATCTTTCCCATATAGAAAAATCTCATACTCAACAAAATCGAGACGAACATATGATCAAATTAGATGAAACCATTTTATAAAAACAAGCATTAATTGAGTCCAAATATTTCCATCTCCACCTTTCTCCTATAAAAATGTAAATCACAAAATCAATTAGAATGAAAAAGGAAGAATTTTTTTATAAGGAAAATAGAAAATAGAAAGGATTGAACACCTCTCTTGGCCGGCAGTATCCCAAATCTGGGCCTTGACGACCTTATCATCGACCTGAATAGATCGAGTAGCGAACTCGACGCCGATGGTGGATTTGGACTGCTGGCTAAACTCATCCTTCGTGAACCGTGACAAGAGATTTGATTTTCCAACGCCGGAATCGCCGATCAACACCACCTTGAAGAGGTAATCGTAGTCCTCATCCGCCCTGTACGATCCCATTTGTTTAACCCTGAAACTGTCGCGATTCGATCTACTGTATAATTTGTGTGGATTGCAGCGAATCACATGTCATTTGCGTTGATTGTTGACAATGTTATTGTTGTTCATTTCATGAGCTGAAGAAGCGCGATTGTGAATTTTTGTTGTTGGGTAAATCTGGGGAGAAAGGCGATTTTGGTTGTTTGATTTTGTTTCCCTCCACTCCACATATTCAGGAACACCGTTGGCGCTCCAGTTACCCGTTTCACCACTTCGGATTTTTTTTTCTTTGGGCTTTGGCCCATTTGTAGTCCTAAGTGGGAGGACATATGCCTTGGGATTCCAGGTTCATACTTGTTTTAAATTAGACTGATTGTTAATCATGTTTTGTATTCTTAAATTATGTCTAATTATGAAAATTCTCAATTCTGCAAAACTATGTTTTGTGTTCCGCTTATTATAATTTGGCATACAAACAATGAATTGTTTGTCGTATTTTTAGATAGATCAACCCAAAAAACGATCCACCTCGATTAAATTTTAAGCCGCATAAGAATTTGGTATATGCATGCCAACACATTGTTTTGATGCAAAACTATGTCGAATATACATATATTCAACTTTTTGCAAAATTGATAGTACTAATTTTTTAAGAGAATGGAAGTTGATTTTCAGAAAGATGTAGAAAATTGGTACATTTAATATGATTAACCCTAAATTATATCGAATTTTGTCCTTGAAGATTTTGAGATAAGTGAAAAGAATTCTCATAATTTATAGTACTACTAATGTGGAGTAGTTAATATTTTAAATTTTGTCGCGTCCGAGCCATTCAGCGGGTGAATTTCCCATGTTAATTGGTGCTAAGAATGTGAAATAATATTTTATTCCAGTTTTTATCAGTAAAATAATGTAGTTTAATTTGGTTATGATTATATTCAATTAAGATTGAAATACTTGTGCATAGTAGTCAAATAGTACGTAGCATGGTAGCATCATACTACTGATTGTCATGTCAAAAAATTCATGCATGAATATTATCAAGGAAGTCAATCCCCTAGTCCCTAATTATTGAATTTCAATAGTAACATTTTACAGGTGATGTTATACTTATACACAAGGATTTTTAAAATGCGATTTACCTTTTATAGGAGTACATGATTTGCAGACTTGTGCAAAATTACACGCCTGAATGCAACCTATGAATTTCTATCATTATCAAAAAAAGAAAAATTCGGTTGAAAACATGCCTACAAGTAATCACAATTGGAAGGGTGGAGAACACTCTATAAAGGAACTAAAACAAGCAAGAGGTTGCCTAGAAGCAAGCTCTCTCAAAAGAGTGCATAGCATTGATGCTTTCTTCAAGTTTGCATTCCAAAAGAGTTTGCTTTTGATTTATTTAATCAACAAAACATAGCATAAGTCCTACCCACTATTAACACTCCAGTATGGTGATATTCGGTTGGTCGTATAAAATTATACCAAGATACAGTATGAGATTAAGTAATGACTAAATCATGGATATTAATTTACTAAATTACCCTTAGTAGCCCATATTAATATGGACCTCCATAGCTTCATGTTATCGCAACATCAAACCCAATTTATTGAGAAGTTATGGTGTTCAATTTAATGACAGCAAGGCACTTTCACTTTACATTAGTTATTTCTCCCTAATTTGAATACAATTTGTTTTATCTTTCTATTATCATACTCATTTTCTTCTCTGTTGTGATTGTGAACATAGAAATTCACAAAAATCATAAACTCAAACATCATCTCGCAAAAAAAAATTTCTCTTATTAGTCGCCATCCTCGATTTTCTCTAATTTCATTTGGCAATTCCACAAGCAGTGACATCTTCATTCATGAGATAAATGCAAGTAAACGTGTTGATTTAGAGAGAGAGAGGTGGAAGTAAATGCTAAGAAAAATGGAGGAGAAATTTGTCTTCTGCCAAGACAATATTAGTCGGAGGGGGGAGGTCCGATCTAGAGTCATGCATTTAGTATCGGCCATCGGGCATTAAAAATAAGGAACTCAGTTGCGGGCCAAAATAAGAACGAGTTTTGCAAACCGAACACCGGATTGAATGGTTTGTCGGGCATTGTCGTGGTAAATAACGGGCCTATAAGTACATGTCTTTGCGACACAAATATTGAAATTTTGCAGCATATAATTTTACACGACAGTTGTCCTTTGCTTGCATTAGACGTGGGTTTTTCCCATCCAATTAAATAATTTTTTTTCCGATCCAATTATTTTGAGTAGTTGTATTCAATAGAAAAGTGCACGGCTACGAAAGATCGGAATAGTTACACGTCGAATAAATTTCGCGAGGGGATAATTTTGCATATTATCCCTAAATATTAGTAGTATATGAAATGGTCAAAAAAGTATTTCAAGTCACTTTCAATAGATTATAATTTATATATTATGAACGCGATAGAAAGAAACAAGTAGCTCTAATATAATATAATACTAGTACGGACAACTTGAATAATTACAATGTCACTTTCTAATTATTTCGATTGCAATTTGCAAATAACTTTTTCAACTAGAATAGAAGAAAACAATGTCGTTCAGCCGAAATTGCTGTAAAATTAAAACTAGCTAGTGCTCGACTGAAACTGAAAGGGTTGTTTTTTTTAATTATTTTTTTATTATATTTTTTTTACTAAAATGTAGAGATGATCGTTGTTGCACATTTGAATTTCCTGAATTGCGCAAATATGCATATTAAGTATATAAAATTGAGAGATTTGATATTAATACTACTACGATCTAGTAGGAAACGCTATGAATTAGCAATTAATGTTAGTTCTAGCAAATAGCCCCAAGTCTAGATATTTCAAGATGCGGGATTAAACTACACTTATGATTATAAATAAAATTGATTGTTTTCATATATAATAAGTAATACGTATTGAAAAAAAAATCTGAATGGTCAGGAGAGCAGCTAAAGCCTAAATACACCATAACTCTGGTCACTTCCAATTCACTAAGAGCATCCGTAATGGGGCGGACGATAGGCCGCCCGATGCCTCGGGCGAGCCATCGTCCGCCTACTGTGGGTGCGCGGACGATACCCGATGCATCGTTCGCGTCCTATAGATCGTACGCGGACGATACGCGGACGATAGGGCATCGTCCGCGCCATCGTCCGCCCACTGTGGGCGACGCGAACGATGGGGCGGACAATGCAACGCGTTTTTTGTTTTTTATTATTATTTTTTAATTCAGAAAAATTTATTTACATAAATACCCACTACCCCACCTTCATTTGTAACCTTTCCATTCACTTTTCCACACTCAAATTACACTATAAAATGGATTCCAGTGAATACTCAAGTCCGAATAGTCTGATGTTTGGGATGGTGCACGTTGGCCGGGTACAGACCCTGACGAATATCGATAGTTTGACTCCAACACACAGTACGATCCCGAATTCAGTACGGATTCGTACGGTCTGTCTAACATGGAGCCGTCTCCAACTTGCCCCGCCGCGCCGCCGCCGCACCGGGCGTACAAGGTGCCACCTCCGGAAACGAATGAAGAGTACGCCCCCGGGAGGACGAACTACCAACCGGATGAAACCCTCGTCTTGGCGAGATGTTGGGTGGATATTTCGGAGGACCCGGTATTCGCAAACAACCAAAAGCAGGTTGCGTACTGGGTGCGCATCGCTGAGCGTTACAATGAGGCGAAGCCGTCGAGCGCGTACAAGCGCCATAGGGAGCAGCTCCGCAAGCACTGGGATCAGGGAAGCGGCGAGAGCTTGAGCGATGTGCGCGATAGAGCGTTGTTGTCGTACCAGTCAATGTACGGCGACTTCAAGCATTTCAACATCTGGGTGCTCTTGAAGGACAAGCAGAAGTTCCAGGGCGGGATTCTGCCATCGGCTGCTCCAAAGAGGACGAGGACCACCGAAGCCGGTGCTTACACAAGCAGCGAAAGGGGCGCATATCCGGTGGACCTCAACCGGACGATGTACGGGGAGGAGGAGAGTTTCGGCACACCGGTGTCTTCCTGACGTCCCATTGGCGTCAAGTCTGCGAAGAACAAGGGGAAGGCGAAGGCGACATCCTCCTCGCAAGCCGCGGCCGCCCCCCATCGCCGATCCCGGCGGCACTTGCCTACGCGAAGTTGGCAGCGGCCGCCAACCGGAGGACGTTGTTGGACACGCACAACGCACTCATGCAATGTCAGGACCCGACCAAAGCCGAATACCTCCAGGGATGATCAATGAGCTGCGCCGCAAGTTGGGACTTTTTTAGAGTAGTCAACTTTTTTTTCATTTCTACCTCATGTAAAACTTTTTTTTAATCAATGTAAGATTTGTCGTTTTTAATTAATCGTGGTATTTTTTAATTATTTTGCATTGGCATATTTAAAAACATTTAAATTAATTAACAAAACAATAGTGAAACCTATAGGACAGCCTTTAGGGCGGCTTATAGGACGTCCCACTGCAAGTGGAAGGGTAGGAGGATAAAATGCTGACATAGCAGTGCATAGGACGGGCTTTAGGGCGTCCCTTAGGGCGCCCACTGCTAATGTTCTAAAGCATCATACCATTCACTAAAGAATATGCTAGTGATGGTAGTAACTATTACAAAAGCATTGCTATAATTTATACCATATGCTACGAATATTCCAATATAAAATAAATTCCGAAGCTGACGTGTAAAATCCCGGCCACGTGTAATCCGACATGGCGCGAGAAACCCCAAAGCGGCAGCGGTTAATCGCATGTGGATTCAAGAAAAGCGCGTGTCCAACTCAAACGGCCTCGCGCGCACTGGCGCCAATCACACGTCACCCCAAGCCAATCACAGCCGGCCACGTAGGCGTAGAGGTCATCCCCGATCTCTGGTTGGATTCCTTCTTAACAAATGGAAGCAACAAATCCTTCCCCAGATTCCACGCTACCTAACCCTTATTTGAATCGGTTCTTCATCGGTGGGCTTGAGATTATTCGCGTTAAATAATCTCCAGCCTCTCTCCTCACATTCGCCTCGGTTTTCCCCTCTCTCTCTTCAATCGATTTCACGCGTAGAGGAAGTAAGAATGGACGTCGCTGCCATGGCTCTCCAGCAACCGAGTCGCTTTCCGAACGCCGCCGCTGCTTCGTCGTCGACGAAGGAACTCGCGAATTCTGCTGGTAATCTCGTTCGATTGCGGCGGGGGAGGACTAAAAACAGAGTATTGTCATCTGGATTCTGCGATCGGGGTCATCTGCAGTATTATAAGTCTAGGTTCGATTCCGAGGAGGGGGTTTCAGGGAGGAGGATGAGTGTGATGAATGGGAAGGAAGTAAAGAGCGTTAAGAAGAAGTCGGTGAAGAAGATGAAGAAGAAGCAGTTGAAATTGCTTAAGGGATTGTCTCGGGATTTGTCAACCTTTTCTCAGATGGGATTTGGAATGGATTCTGATAGCTCGCTCGTTGATCAGATTAAAGGAAACATGATCACGGTATGAGTTCCTTCAAAATCCTCCCAATTTTAGTTTAGCGAATCAATCTGATTATTTGATTTCATTAGAGCTATTTAACAGTTTCACCAGTTCTTCTATCATCCTAGGGCTTATTTAACCAGTTTAACCTTTTCAATTTCGTAAGAGTAATCACTTTTTAGTTTCACCAAGTTCATGTCAATCGTATTTCGGCCTAACTATTCAACAAATTGAGCTGCTGCCTGCTAGATTAGATTTATCATAGAGACAGAGGCTTTTCTTTCTGTTGCAAATCGAAATTGATGCTGATTTGAACAATTTATGTCTCTGATTGCAGGAAGCAACACAGCTTTTGCTGGAGCAGCTGCAGAAGGTGAAGGCAGAAGAGAAAGAAGCGAAAAGGAGAATCAAAGAAGAGAAAGCAAGAATGAAGGCAGCAGCTCGAGCACAAATTGGTGCTAACTGCGAGATGTCATCATCATCAAGTTCTTCCTCCGAATCAAGCGACAGTGAATGCGGAGAAGTCGTCGACATGAGTAGCCTCAAGCGCGCAACACCTACAAAAACCATCTTACAAGAAGCCAAGGTGGTGGTGGTGGAGGAGGAGACAGCTCCATCATATCCAACTCCGATAATACCAATAATTCCACCCTCGTTCGAAGCTGATGCTGCACCAGCCTCTCTTCTCCCCTCGCCCGAGGAGGAGCAGCCTAACTCTTCAAGCAGTGTGCAGGATATAAGCTGCTCCGTTGCTCCATCTTGCTCGAAGAAGATTGAGGTGTGTATGGGAGGCAAGTGCAAGAAATCGGGCGCTGGTGCTCTGCTGGAGGAGTTCAGGAGAGCTGTGGGGATGGAAGGTGCAGTCTCAGGGTGCAAATGTATGGGGAAATGCAGGGATGGCCCTAATGTCAAGGTTGTGGGGCAGGAGTCGTCCAGCTCTTTGTGCATCGGGGTAGGATTAGAGGATGTGAATGTTATCATGGCAAATTTCATTGATGAACATCAGCAAATTGGTTTTGCTGCTGCATCTTGATGGATTTTTAAACTTGTTAACTACCTATAATTGTACAGTTATTTTTGCAGTTGGGAGTATCAAAAGTATGTGGTAATTTGAATATTTGAGGCTTTGGTGTGACAGAATTTCTATTCAGTCATTTAATCATTGTGATTATTGTCGTTTTGATTATACTGAATTTCGTTAATCAGTTAAATCCAAAAATGCCTGAATCTTTTAACTACAAGGGATTGGGGTTTATATTTGTAACATTCATATTAGTTTGTCATTAATAATGAATGGTGGATTAGTTTTAACAATAATAAAATTTGAACATGTTGTGGAAGTCAAACTATAGAATAGGTCGGCAGAAAACCTACAGCTAAAAAAAACTCATTAAAATCAAGCAAGGCGCCCAGGTCAAGAAAGTACAGCAATATAATAATCTCAATTAAATTACCCACATACCAACCAAATAAACAGGAACGTGGATTATTTTGATTTGGATTCGCCTATTAATTATCGCGTGATTAACGAGACCTATAATGAATATTAAGAATTAAGTGTAGAATGAATAGGATGTCACAGAACCGACAGCCAAATATTTAGATTCGTCACGAGATTTATCATGAATATATAATTATATAGCATACACCGACTCAAAGCAAACAAGGATGGAATACGATTTCTCTTTATTAACGAGATTCACTAATTACCTTTGCTAAACAAGTAAACAGAGTACTAGATAACAAAATTAAATTAGCACAGCACAACAAATTAAATTAGTATATGTACCTAAATCTTTCCTTGCTTGTTCAGTCTTGCCCTGTTCTTGCAACTTCATGTATCCTTTCATGAGCTCTCTGCATCTCAATCTGCTCTCAGATGACTGATGCAAAGAGTAAGCGTGAAACCCCGTCATGATGCATCACCATTTACAAGGTCAAATTGGGTATTACACAACTATTAATGTTATTAAATTTTAACTTCATTTCGTCTCAGAACTGTTTTCCGTGTATGATGTCAATAACAACTGATTATGTTACCCATTCCCCTACGCCCCGTGAATATAATGGTTTTGATGTTCATATTTTTTTACCTGACCATTCTCTCTCCAACAAAATGTAAATATTGTAAACATTAAACAAGTGGTTAGACATCCAAAACCTTTTTACTAATCTTATTCTCAAAACACAAAAAACTTCAATTAACATCAAATTATACAGAATCAATTTTCACATGTTAAAACAAGTAAAAGGGCCACTATATTTGAAAGAAACATAACATGTCTCCTTCTGTCCCAAGGAAGATGACACATTACTTGGACGACACGGGATTTTATGTAGTTTTATTTTCTGTGTTGGGTGGAGAGAGTAAAGTAAAAGAGAATAAAGTAGAAATAAAGAGGTTTCCATTTTTAGTAATGAGTCATATTGGTTGAGATAAACTAAAAAGGAAAGTGAGTCATCTTCAGTGGGAAAGAGGGAGTACAATAAACAACTACCACAATATATGAAAGATGGGGTTCATGACTAATTTCACAAATACTACTAATAAAAACCCGGCCACATTATTTGATGACAATATTATGCAGTTGAATAGTGCGATTTAGATCCCGACCTCTTCCACCTTGTAATAATGAGGAGCGACCTCAACCAGCCATTCTGGTTTGAGTTCAGTCACCTGCCTCATGAACTCCTTCGTCGTTAACACCAATTCATGGTATATCACCCATCTCGGACACACCTCTGCTAGACCACAACTCAGGTGGATGCATGCATTCTGCTTATGTTTCACAGTCACATACCCGCTCCGTGCTTCTGCAGCCTAGCACCGTGGGGGAAGAACCCCAATGCTATGGCCTTCTTGATCGCGTCCAAATCATTCACATTTGATAGCAACGGGATACCAGCCCGTGCCACCAGCCTCTCCAGCTGATCACGTATATCCCTAGCCCGCCTCATGCTCCTCCCCTGCACATAATTCTCATAACACCACTGAGATGAGAAATTGTTTTCCTTCCAAGAATTGTACACATTGAGCAACGCAATGTGATCTCCCACGTGGAAACTCCTATGCGCGTTGTCTGCTCCAACGCCTTAACCAAAGCTTCAGCTGGTGGAGGGTCCATGAAGTCGAAATGCAGCAGATCATCAACACCGAGGCTCTTGAGAGCCAGCACCACATTCCCCAAATTGGTTTTCAGGCACAATGTTTTCATCCAATTCATTAGCAAAAGTATAAGCAGTATACAACCGGAAGCATTTACCTGGACCCGTTCTACCAGATCTCCCAGACCGTTGATTCGCTGATGCTCTCGTGATAGGCTCCACCACCAACGACTCCATTCCCACCCGAGGACTGTATGATTTCATCTTGGCAAAGCCACAATCCACAACATATTAGATCCCATCTATTGTCAAAGATGTTTCAGCTATGTTAGTTGCAAGAACAAGCTTCCTTTCAGAACCGTCTTCTTCGATGTGCGGTCTTCGAATCGAATCGAGTAGCCGACTTCGTGCCCTAGCTTCACCCCCTTCTCTCGAGCAGCGACGCTCATGGCCGCCACGCGCCGCGGCTGCGTGCATCCGATCATTCCTCGCCGCGTATATCCTGCCTCGTCGAGAAATTGCGGTATCTGCGTCGTCTTCCCAGAGCCGGTCTCACCTACGACCACAAGCACTTGGTGATCGTGCACCGCCTTCATCAACTGTTCCTTGTAGGCGTAGATAGGCAAATTCTTCTTCTCGTTTTCCAGCTCTGGCAATGGCGATTCTTCCTCAATTCCATCACCGCTATCGATTAATTCCGTCTTAACAGAGTTGATCTGATATTCAAACACAAACTCGTAATCGCAATTCTTCTTCTGATGTTTCATAATAGCTTTTCCGAATTGGTGCTCTTCCCAAGCTGGATCTGGATCTGGATCAGTGTAACGCTGCAGTGCTGCATCGAATCCCTTTTGCCGATTTCCATCATAAGATTCAGGAATCCTATATTCTTTGGAGCAATCGGTTTTCTTTCCAACGAGATCGTAGATCTGTCTCTTCAATCTCTGATCATCAGTGAGATCGACGCCTTGGAACAAGTATTCCTGGTCTTCTACATCATTTGTCAGTTCTTCCAGTTTCTTCTTATCTCTCGTCTTCAAATACTCCTGTCTCGACCGCTTCCTCAGTTTCTCAACGTCGATTGCTTGGTTCTCCGGTAATTTCTCATCTGGCTGCGTTTGTTGTTCTGATTTAGAATGACTTTCGTTTATTCCCATCAACGTCCTTCTCCTAGTTCGAGTTTCCCTTGGTTTAGGCGGCGATGGAGGCGGGCAGTCGGTGGGGGCGCCGTCATTTTCGTACGAAATTCTTCTCCCCTCGAGCATCTTTGACAGAATATAATTTTTGAAATGTTAAAATTTGAAGGTCATATATATATATAGGAATGGGATTCCGATATGAATTTGTATTTTCCTTTTACGAGTTGGATTTGGATAGGATAACCAACGAGTTACACATGTTTTGACAAGTTGCGTTCCCGCGCATTTTATTCAATACTTTTAAATGCTTTATTCATTATTTTTGTTTTTGTGTACATGCAAATTTGACGAGTCAATTACCTTGGGGATCAAGGAACTAAAGGAGAACTACCAATATCTTCTCAAAATTGTTGTATATAATCCTCTCAACTAAGTTAAATCATATAGTATTTCTTTTTGGAACGTCCTATCCTACTAAAGTTAAGTAATTTCTATTTTGATAAAAAAACACTTAATCACTTTCACTTTATTATATCACATACTTTATCATCTTTTATTTCTTCTACTATTTTTTTCCTCTCTCTTTTTTATTTTATTAAGCTCGTTTAACTCGTTCAAAACAATTTTTTAATCTCTGAGTGGTAGTAGCATGTGATTTGGTTAATCTAGAGCTCGTGTCAGGGAATAACAGAGGTTTTGTGCTTGTTAAATCAAATATTTAAAAAATATACTCCTTCCATCCCACAAAATTTGTCTCATTTCACTTTTTACTATTTTTTATAATGCACCACATATTCCACTAACTCATTCCTACTCACATTTTATTATAAAATTAATATATAAAAGTAGGACTCATATTCCACTAACTTTTGCAACCCACTTTTCATTACATTTCTTAAAATCCGTGTCCAATCAAAGTGATAATCTTTATGGGACGGATGGAGTAATACAGAAGCCCAACTGCTACTGTGACCATATTTATACCGCATTTATAAGTTATAACAGCACTAAGACAGATCAATCAAAGGCTCATACTATTTCATTAATTAATAGATGGTGTTCTGTTTCCTAAATAAAATAATATCAAAATATAATCTAGGACTGGGTTATGAAATTATTTTAGTCATACAGAGTTAACTATGACTAATTATCTCGTAAACCAAACACATTACATATTTAATCTCGGGATACTCTTGCAAACCGAACACCCCTATTACCGTAAAGTTAGACACAGATTATCTGGCGTACTAATACATTAGAGTAGTAGTCGAGGCAAATTATTGACTTCATCATCCTCAAACTCATCTCGAGTCTGATATCCTTCACCATTGAATTCATACGAATTTCCAAAGAAATTCTTGTTGTAAAATATATTTTTTGTATCGCTAATCCCGCCACCGCTGTAGTAGTTGTTGTTAGGATTGGAGTTGAAGCTGCCCGTGGATTCCGGAAAGGTGACGTAAGCAAGCGGATTGTAGTTCCTGGGGAGGCGCTCGGTGGAGGGGATGGTGGTGGAAGGAAGGGATTGGGAGGAGTCGCGGGCGTAGCTGTTTTCGATTTCGGAGAGGAAATCGGCTTGTTGGGCGGAGACTTTGTTGAAAAAATGGCTGTTTCTTGCATGAGTGAGGAGTGCGGATGAGAGCGTGATAAGGAGCAGGAAAAGAGAGAATTGATTTGTGAAGGCCATCTTAAGAGAGAGAATTGATAGTTTAGTGTTTTGATTGTAATTTTTGCTTCATTTATAGGGGGCGATTTCTATGCCTAATCCTTTTATTTATTGAAGTAGATGGCTTGGGTTAACTATGCATGGGTTTAGTGGTGTGGGGCATGAAAAAACAATAGTATGTGGAAATACAATGAATGTGCCCCTACATATGTTGCATACAACTAACTCTTTACAGTGTTATAACGTTGTTGGGTCATAAATATAGCTCTAAACTTTTTCTTACCTCACTTCCATCAATATTAAATTTCATCGACTGTACTTGCCATATGCTCATTACTAAGGGTGTCGATGGTCATATTCAATCAGAAACAATTAATTCTCATGTGCACATTTTGTAAGTGTGTGTATTCTTTTTATGGTCCAGTCATAGCTAGAGTAGATCATGAATATGCTGTTAATATCTCTGGATTAAGTCGTTCCAGCAAGACCTTATACACAATAAGCTAAAACAAATTAATCCATTAAAGTAAACATCGCATTATTTCAAATACAAGATTAAAAAAAAAAACAAGATCGGTAGCGTTCCCTTTTCTATCAATTTAGTCATGATTCTGTGAATATTGATTATTTTGTGATCATAAAGTAAAGCTCTATATCTATACAAATACTCAAATTACTTTATACTATGAGTGTGGGAATGGGGATTTTTAAAAAAAAAATAGTGTGGGAAAGTATAAAGCACAATGTGTAAACTAGTTGAATTAACACTTAGTACTTCAAATAAATTTGCAGTTGTCAACAACGGTTCTCTATGACCAGCAGCAAACACCAAATGCATTTTTTCCCACCTCAAAGAAATGTGACTATATAACTACTGAAAGATGTTAGCATTCTGAAACTGCAGAAAACCTTCCAGTCGGCCCAGCCATGAAAACTCAACTTCTGACAGTTGAAGCAATGCACGAACAAAACGCTAATGACAGCTTTAATATTGGAAATATCCTTAAGATCTTCATAGGAAACGACCAAGGTAGTCCCACAACCAAGATAGTCCCTAATTCCACAGCATTTTCCAGAAGATATGTCCCTATCGACTTCCTGGCAGTCACCAGCGGATCATTTTATTGGACAAAAAAGTGACTAGAGATTTTCATATGAATTAGTATATTACCTCTATCCACAAGGCCATCTCTGTTTCCAGCTAGCTAAATTGTGATAGTAGTAACATGCAGGCCATCATTACAGGGAAAGCAACGAGCGATGATGCCTAATTGGCGGATTGAGTTAGATTTGGGATAAATGGTAGAAACATTTTTGTGGCAAGCTTAGATGGGAGAAAGTTCAATAACATAATTAAGGAAAAGATCATACCACAAAAAATACAACCTCCTCGTGAGCAAGGGATGCAATTAGTTCATGGCTCTCGATTGCATGTCTTACAAATCCTTGCAACTATAATTCAATAATTGTTAGTTTATAATCGTAACAAATAAGCCAAAGGCCAATCCAACAAGATTTTTCATATTCACAATCTTCTCTAGATAGTCAAGCTCAGTTATATTCACTACTGGATTTCAATTAGGCAAACATTATGTGGCAAAATAGTATGAGCAAAAATTAGCTGAATTTTAAATATAATGCTTGAAGAAAGTAAATAGCTGCAAAGATGCATCAAGAGCTAATAAATTAGTAGGATGTGTAGGTACTTTTTTTGAACGAGGCTACAATAAACTAGTGCAGAAAAGTAAATCTGACAGTTAATGCGGGACAGAGGTAGTATGTTTTATCTTTTGTGAAACAGTTAGCCTATTCAATTAACTCAGTTAATTACTGAATCTTAATAACTTTAACAGAAAAGCCCACAAATCAACAATGTCCAAAACCAAGGCAGAACTGGCATAGAAAGTAAGGGGGCCAGTAAACTCCTTCATAAGTCATCACCAATAGTTATAAGCGGAGTTTTGACCTGGCTCCGGATCTATTATAAAATAAGTTATGCTAATGGGTTAGGTCAAGGTGCTTTACACCAGTTTGAATAAGTTGAAATTGTTATAAGCTACCACATTTCAAGTCAGGACTCAGGAGCTGGTGTAAGGACACCTAGGTCATAGACAAGAACAAAATTTTCGTGGACAATATCCCCCAATCGCTCACACATACTATGCAACTAAACAGCAGAAAATTACCTACAATTTGACAATATATCATGTTAGTACGAAGCTTTCAAATGCAACTGAGCAGCAAGGAATAAAGTCAATACCTGATAATGGTAATGCTTCACAGCTGCAAATGTCTGAAAGGCTTTAGATTTCAAACTAGCAAACATAGATCCATCTCTCGGGACATAAGGATCCAAGATCCCCATCAGTGATTTTAAAAAAACACTGTAAAGATTTACAAAAAACTACAGAACAAAGAGCAACATTCTCAACTTGCATATTCAGACAGAGAGGAAAAAGCGGGGAATGGAAAAGATTTAGAATCTACAAGCTAAACAGTAAAACTTTTGTCAGTAGAACTTGACTATCCGTGGAATTGGGAAGAAGTAGATCTCATAGATTAAATTACTAAGGAAACAAAATAGTACCTTAACAACTGGGCATCTTTTCCAGAGTTCCTTTCTAATTTTTGATGTCTGGACCTGTAGGACAAATATGAATGTGCAATCGATCCATAAAGTTGATTTTCATTATGCAACTATACACACACCTTGCGAGAACAGGGATGAAATTCACAAATACCTCCACCATGTAAAGAGCCTGCTCAAATTTCTGAATTTGAATCCATTGTTCTGATACAATTTGAGATGTCTGCACTCAGAATCACAAATAAGGAGAGCTAAACAATGCTTATGATCTACTGACCAGATCCCTATATCGAATAATTTGCCTCCTATCTATAAAGCATTTGACACCTATGCTGAACTGAAATAGCACATACTATCTCATCTGCTTCCATAGTTGGAGGCACAAGTTTTATAAGTACGAGTGTTCAACGAGTGCCAATTTTCTGTAAAAAGATGTGTTCATTCAGGGAAACCAAGTTATAACAATACTAAGAAGTTATAACAATACTAAGAAATCAGATTCTCTTGTCTCATTTGCCAACTGTAGGATTGCCATCATATACATTCTAAACATTCTTGAAGGTTTATTAGACATTTTAGCACTCATTTTTTTTGAATTCTTATAATTCACCTTGCTGCAATAAAATTGGAAAATGGCAGAAATGTCACTTTGAAATAGAGGATTTCATCTGCTAATAATGGCACCACAAGATTCTAAAAGACCATAATGGACCAACCTCTTCAAATTGTGAAGCAACTGCTTTTAACCTTCTTTCAGCATCAAATGCTTTTTGCTCCAAATCGTAGATTTCAAAGTTATTCTTACGAGAGGCTTCCCAGAGAAGTCTCACCTACGTAAATACACCACATTCATTTGATTTCATTCCGAAAACCATAAATCTAGCAAACTAGTCTAACAACTAGGATGCAGAACCTAGCACTACTAGATTAAACAATACCTCTTCCTCAAGAGCACTGAGCTTCACATTTTTACGCGAGTGATCTTCCTTAAAATTCGACAGCTCGGTTTTTAGACGATCAATTTCTGATGTGAACTCCTCGATTCTCCTCTGGCAATCACCGAGATACTGAGTTCTCGCGTTTAGATCTCCAATTTTTTCGTCGAGTATGGATTCTGCAATTCAGAACTACAGCAGCTCAGTGTCAAATCTTAATTTCAAATGAAGCGTGATAAATAGCTCAACTATTGGAATAGAGAATACCTAATAGCGCGAATTTTAGCTTCGCCTCTTCCACAGCGCACGCAATAGACTTTTGGCTCCCGTGATCGGAACAAGACGGCAGTGATACAGTACCGGCCGGAAAATCGACGGCGTTCGATGCAGTTAGAGAGAGAAAGAAAGAGGCAAGAAGCAGTAATAACGATCTTGCCATCGCAGACTGAGTTGACCAACTCAAACTGTAGCTCCGCTCGTCAGTTTTTGTTCAGTAAGTTTTGCCGAATCGAAGAAATTTTATCCCATATCCATACCTTTTTCATTTTCTTTTTCTATTTTCCCCTAATACTCTACAATTTTTAAGTGATAGGGGTTTAAATTACTAATTTGTCCATTTTTTTAAATTTTTTACAAAATTTAAAAATAGGCAAATATATAACCGACTCAATTCTAAGTTTGGAATTGGTACTGCATGACTCGTCTGAAAACCTATTTGAAATTTTTGGAAAATAAATACTGTTGTTTTTCTACAGTAACAACATCAGTACATAACAACACATAAGTGATTTAGCTTTTGCACTTGATATAGGAATGTTTTCTTTGTCCCATAATTCGGGAAGACAATATTAGAGCATCCGCAATAGTAGCGGCTCGTCCGTTGTGGACGTCCATTATTGCAATCACCTAGCGGGTGACCGACGTCCGGGGCGGACGAGAGGTCGTCCGTCGTATTTGGCGGTCGTCCGTGCGCTCATCCGCTATTGTGGTCAGGCGACGGACAAGAGCACGGATGTCCCGATTTTTTGTTTTTTATATTTTTTTTATTTGTACTCAATATTTACAACTCATTGCACTTCATTTTTTATATATTTGATAAACACCAACAATTAAAATGAATTAATCGTAATTTTTCAATTTATTTTATTGGCTAGGGCGTCGGCTATTCCTAGTGCCATACTATAAATATACAGTGGGATGTACTAGTGATGTGGCAGTGCAGTGAGATGTCATAGTAATGTGACAAGAGGTGTGTTTGGGATATCATAATACTAAGTTATTGGTATATCCACACTATTGTGGATGCTCTAACGCATTCTCGAAATATGTTATTGTGTTATGAATTTGGAACTCGAGTCAAGGCTAGCTGAATTTCTGATCATTATTTTAGTGTTAAACATATGTTTGACAAACTTATTCAGATTAAAAAGTAAATCTTGATATATACTACTCCCTCCGTCCCTGATTAATTGTCATTCTTTTCTATTTTGGTCTGTTCCTTAATAATTGTCACACTTCATTTTTACCATAAATGGTAAGTAAGTCTCACCTTCCACTAGCTCATTTCACTCACATTTTATTATAAAACCAATATAAAAAAGTGGGTCTCACATTCCACTAACTTATTCAATAAATTTTTCTTTACATTTCTTAAAACTTGTGTCCGGTCAAAGAGTGACAATTAATCGGGGACGGAGGGAGTATATGACCTATTGACACCAAACTCAATAATAACACTGCGAAATTTTTCCCTTACTAAAATAAATAAACAATAAAATTAAAAATCCAAAAGTAGTTTAATAATGTGAATCAGTTTTTGACTAAATAATAAACGACATGTAATATATCAAATGAGCATGGTCTAGATCACATCCTCTTATTATTTCTTAGTAATTATTAAGACAACAAGATTATTATATAGAATTAAAACCAAATCGATGGTTTATCCTAACAAATGTCTCTTATCCACCGCTCATTCGAACAAAGTTGTCGGCTGCAAATTTTGCCGGATAGAAAGAAAAAAGTTGATAAAAATTTCACTCCATTTAATTACTCCTATTATTTTAAGCTGTGATGTAAAACTAAATCTATATAAATCTTACTAATGGTATGGCCGCATATACAGATTTTAATATAGTACAGTAAAAAAAAAAGAATTATGGGTACTTGTAAGTTGGAAGATTAATGGTTTTGTGAATAACGACCACTGCAAATTATTGCTGTCTGATATAAATTTGATAAACATAAAACTTACTGATTTACTAAGGCCATCCGCAATGGGCGGACGATGGCACGCCCGATGGCGCGCATCGTCCGCGCCATCGATCGTCCGCGCCCATTGCGGATACGGACGATAGGTCGCGGACGATCGTCGCGGCCGATACTAAGGGCGCGGAGGATGGCGCGCCCGATGCCTATCGTCCGCGCCATCGTCCGCCCCATTGTGGCGTACACGGACGATGGCTGCGGACGATAGGCATCGGGCGCGCCATCGTCCTCCCCATTGTGGCGTACACGGACGATAGGTCGCGGACGATGGCACGCGGTTTGGTTGTTTTATAAATAGAGTTCATTCGTTTTACATTTCATTTCACAATTTCACTTTCGAAACTTACATTTACATAATTACTACGAAATGGCTTCAAGTCCAAATAGTCCTATGTTTAGTGGAGATGCGCGTTGGCCGGGTACAGAACCCGGCCAATATCGTTCGTTCGACACCAACGCCCAATACGATCCCGATTTCAGTACGGACTCGTATGGGTTGTCGGACATGGAGCCGTCTCCAACCCGACCAGTCGCCCCCTCCCGACGTGACGCCGCAGCGGCCGATCCCGACCCCGCCGCGACCGCTTCCGCCCCAGCCAAAAAGAAGCGGAACCGGCAGCGGGCGCAGAAGTTGCCGCCTCCCGGTGATTGCGATGAGTACGCCCCCGGTCGTACAAACTACACCGACGAGGAAACTCTCATTTTGGCCCGGTGTTGGGTAGATATATCGGAAGATCCGATATTCGCGAACAACCAGAGGCAGTTCGCGTACTGGGAGCGCATCGCCGACCTCTACAATGCGGCCAAGCCGCCGAACGCGTACAAGCGCAAGCGTGAGCAACTCCGCAAGCACTGGGATCAAGTGAAGAAGCAAGTGAACTTGTACGCGGCGGAGTTCGAGAAGTGCGCGCGGGCACAGGGGAGCGGCGAGAGCTGGGAAGACGTGCGTGCTAAAGCGATATTGTCGTACCGGTCGATGTTCGGCGAGTTCAAGCACGAGGCCATCTGGACGCTTTTGAGGGACAAGCAGAAATTCCAAGGTGGAATTCTGCACACTAGTGCGCCAAAGAGGATGAAGACCACCGAAGTTGGTGGTTACACGAGCAGCGGCAGCGGCAATCAACCGGTTGACCTCAACCGGTTGTACGTGGACGACAGCGGTTCCGGCACACCGATGTCCTCCCGACGTCCTCCCGGCGTCAAGGCTGCGAAGGCCAAAGGGAAGGCGGCCGCGACCTCATCCTCGACCGCTGCAACCCCACCTCCGCTCCCGGAAATGCTCCCGCCCCAGGCAGCCGAAGTGTATTCGTCGTTGGCGACAGCGTCGATGGCGAGGACGTTGTTGGAGACGCACAAGGCCCTCAAGAAGTGTACCGACCCCGACGAAGCCGAATACCTCCGGGCATTGATAGATGAACTGCGTCGGAAGTTGGGAATTGCACCGACTTAGTTTTTTTTTTTGTAAGTTGAACGGTGTAACTTCTTTTTTTATTAATGTGTCCCCGTTTGTTATTTCGACCTTTTTATTTACTCGTTATTAATTGTTAGTTGAAAACATTTAAATCAATTAAACAAATAAATAAAATGATGATGTGGCGCGCCATAGGGCGCGCCTTAGGGCGCGCCTTAGGGCGCCCCACTGCAGGTGGGGAGGTAGGAGGATAAAACTGCTGACGTGGCGCGCCATAGGGCGCGCCTTAGGGCGCCCCATTGCTAATGCCCTAAGGCCATCCGCAATGGGCGGACGATGGCACGCCCGATGGCGCGCATCGTCCGCGCCATCGATCGTCCGCGCCCATTGCGGATACGGACGATAGGTCGCGGACGATCGTCGCGGCCGATACTAAGGGCGCGGAGGATGGCGCGCCCGATGCCTATCGTCCGCGCCATCGTCCTCCCCATTGTGGCGTACACGGACGATGGCCGCGGACGATAGGCATCGTCCGCGCCATCGTCCTCCCCATTGTGGCGTACACGGACGATAGGTCGCGGACGATGGCACGCGGTTTGGTTTTCTATTTAAAGAGCGTTTGTCATTCATTTGTGCATACCTCTACATATTCTCTCTCACAAATCCAACCAATATGAATCCCGGCGACGACACCAATAGTTCTAGTTCCTCTGATGAGTCCAGTAATAGCATAGATATAGCATTAAATGCAGTCGTTGAAACGGCGATGACGCATTGCTATGCGTTGATGCAGCGCCAGGCGGCAGCGGCAGCGGCCTCTGAGCAAGTCCATAGACCTATTCGACATAGGTCGTATATCCGACGCGACCACGCGGAAGCTCACACACGTCTGGTTGAAGACTACTTTGCCGATCAACCGCGATGGGGCCCGGCTGTTTTTCGGCGCCGATTTAGAATGTCGCGGTACCTGTTTCTCAGCATTGTTCGGACATTGTCTTCACGTGATGAATTCTTCACGTTTCGGGAGGACGGCATCGGCAAACCCGGCCTTACACCATTGCAAAAGTGCACGGTTGCACTCCGTCAGTTGGCCTATGGCACCACGGCGGACCTTTTCGACGAGTACCTCCACTGCGGGGATTCTACAGGCCGCGATTGTCTGAAGCGCTTTTGCCGGGGGATAGTAGAGGCTTATGGCGACACATATTTGCGCAAGCCGACTGCCACTGATTGCCAGGGTCTGATGCAGATGCACGAGACGGCGCACGGGTTTCCTGGGATGCTCGGGAGCATCGACTGTATGCACTGGCAGTGGAAGAATTGTCCGACGGCGTGGAGAGGCCAGTTCACAAGTGGATACAAGGGCAGCCACCCGACGATGGTCCTCGAAGCCGTCGCTGACCATCGGCTATGGATCTGGCATGCTTACTTCGGCGTAGCCGGGTCGAACAACGACATTAACGTCCTCAACTCGTCCACCCTCTTCACCGATCAATGTAATGGCAACGGCCCGGCCATCGAGTTCACTGCCAACAGACGCCAATACCATATGGGGTACTACTTGGCCGATGGCATCTATCCACGGTGGCCTGTTTTTGTGAAGACGGTTAGCTGCCCAATTGGTGAGAAGAGGGTTTTATTTGCGCAAAAGCAGGAGTCGGCGAGGAAGGATGTCGAGCGGACATTCGGCGTGCTCCAATCACGGTGGGCAATTGTGAAAGGGCCGGCTCGTTTCTGGTTCAAGGATGTCATCGCCGATGTCATATATGCGTGCATAATCATGCACAACATGATAGTCGAGAATGAAGGCGGAAGCATCACCGATTGGAATGAAGATGATCGTGCATCTAGTTTGGCCGGCGCGTCGACCGAGCCACCCGATAGAGGGTTACCGTTAGGCTTCAACGAGGTTCTATCTAGACAGGCCTCAATGCGCAACCAACAGGATCATGCGCAGCTCATGAACGACATGATCGAAGAAGTGTGGGCTCGCAACCGCCGTTGTTGAGTTCGCGTTTTTTTAATTCGCATTGTAATGTATTAATTTTTATTCAATGAAATGAAGTTTTTGAAATTCGTATTTTAATGTATTAATTTTGTTAAATTCGTATGAGTTTTGTAATAAATATTAAAAAAATGATGATGTGGCGCGCCATAGGGCGCGCCTTAGGGCGCGTCTTAGGGCGCCCCACTGCAGGTGAGGAGGTAGGAGGATAAAACTGCTGACGTGGCGCGCCATAGGGCGCGCCTTAGGGCGCGCCTTAGGGCGCCCCATTGCTAATGCCCTAACACCCGTTAATAGTAACACTGTTGGAATTAATAAGAGATGTAATCAAACATATTTAGCTCGCAAATTACATTGGACATGAAAATCACACTTGAAATAGAGTTAATACTATAATCATGCTTTCTAACAAAAAAGAAATTGTAATCCAAAATATATAAATAAAAAGAAACTAAAAGATTTACGATTTAATTAGCTATCATTTGGTCAAAATCAGACAATCTAAATGAAACAGCATGCTATAACTGTGTTGATGGTGAGGAACTTTGGACAAACTACTTCATTTCAATTTATTAGTACTATTATGATTAGTTATGAACACTCCCCATGCCACTGTTATGATCTAACACAGCACTTGAATTTCACACACTTTTTGAGCTCATTTTACACCGCTGTCTCTGCTTCTTGGTAGTATTTTTTCACTTTCAAGATGATAATTTAATTCCCACCGACCAGTATTATTGTTTTATCAGCCACTTTGTGAACCCTCAAATGAATTTTATGTTTAACTTTATCAAATTAAATAGTAAATTCAAAATTGAACCCATGATAAGCATTTGAGGGAAGCTTGAACTTGCATTTGACTATTTGACAATTCAAGCTTAATGCCATTCAGCTACAAGCGATGTCTAATGAATTTCGAGGTATAAATGTGGATTGTGGAATAATAATTCTCATTTTTGCCTTGAGAATTTTTATTTTTTTGCAACCGGATAAATTCCACTCGCATACAAAATCATAAAATCGACTAAATGTTTAAAACAAGCCACATTTTCTTTACAGTATGTTTTTTGACAACATTGTTTCCAACTTTTTTTAAACATAATAATCTACCTGATTATCTATGTACTACCTTCGTCCCTGAAGGTTTGTCCCATTTTTCATTTCCATTCGTCCTTTAAAGTTTGTTCTATTTCACTTTTATCATTTTTAGTAGTGGACCCTATATTCCACTAACTCATTTCTACTCACATTTTATTATAAAACTAATATATAAAAGTAGGACCCATAATCTACTAACTTTTTCAATTCACGGGTCAAAGTGTGTCAATATTTGGGAGATGGAAGTAGTAGAACAATCAATCCTGTCTTCTCTTTTTTGTTTCATCCTTATTCTAATTTTTTCCTTAAAAAAATATTTTGCACTCGTAAAAACCTTTTCCACGTAGTATATAAAAGCGAACCACAAATTTTCAAATCTCACTCCAAAAACTGTCCCCTCCCAAACTTCCCACTCAACAACCAAACCCACCGCCGCAAAAATGCATCACCTCCTCCTCCTCATCGTTTTTCTCTCCCCCTCCCTCACTCTCTCTCTAAATAAAGAAGTCCTCTACCTCCAAAAGGCGAAGCTCAATTTCGACGATCCAACTGCCGCCCTCTCCAATTGGAACCCCGACGATGAAACCCCATGCAAATGGAACGGCGTCGTTTGCGACTCCTCCTCCTCCGTCGTCTCGCTCGATCTCTCCGCTTCCAGCCTCTCCGGTCCCTTCCCCTCCGTCCTCTGCCGCCTTCATCGCCTCTCCTCCATATCCTTTTACGACAATTTCATCAATTCCACGCTCCCTGACGACGAACTCGCCGACTGCCTCGCGCTCGAGCATCTCGATCTGGCGCAGAACTACCTCACAGGCACGCTTCCGCGCCGGGTCTCCGAGCTAACGAGATTGCGGTACCTCGATTTGAGCGGGAACAATTTCTCCGGCGGGATTCCCGCGAGCTACGGAACCTTCCAGAAGCTCGAGGTGCTCGCATTGGTGGAGAATTTACTGGAAGGGGTAATTCCGTCATATTTAGGTAATGTTACGACGCTGAAGATGTTGAACTTGTCGTACAACCCATTTTCGCCGGGTCGGATCCCGCAGGAGATTGGGAATCTGACTAATTTGGAGGTGCTGTGGCTGACACAGACGAGTTTAACCGGCGAGATACCTGACTCGCTGGGTCGGCTCGGTAGGCTTGTTGATTTGGACCTTGCTTACAACGAGTTGTCCGGTTCGATCCCGCCTTCTCTGACTCAGCTGAGGGCCCTGGTTCAGCTCGAGCTGTATAACAACTCATTGAGCGGCGACTTGCCAAGCGGCGGGTGGTCGAATATGACGCGGCTGCGGAGGCTCGACGCGTCGACGAATGAGTTGACTGGGAGAATTCCGGTGGAGTTGTGCGAGTTGCCGCTCGAGTCATTGAATCTGTATGAGAACAATTTGCATGGCGGATTGCCGGACGTGATTGCTGAGTCTCCGAATTTGTATGAATTGAAGCTTTTTCGGAACCGGTTGTCGGGGAAGTTGCCTTCCGATCTAGGTAGAAACTCGGCATTGTGGTGGATTGATGTTTCGACTAACAATTTTTCAGGTCGGATTCCGGAGAGTTTGTGTTCCAACGGCGCTCTCGAAGAGCTGTTGCTGATTGAGAACTCGTTTTCCGGCGAAATTCCGGCAAGTCTCGGCGAGTGCCGGAGCTTGCTCCGTGTGAGGTTAGGGCACAATAATTTATCCGGCGAGGTACCGGGCGGATTTTGGGGGCTTCCTCACGTGTCATTGCTTGAGCTGATCGGGAACTCGTTTTCCGGCGGAATTGCGAAAACTATTGCCGGAGCGTCGAATTTATCTCAGTTGATTTTGTCAGAGAACAAGTTTTCAGGCTATCTGCCGGAGGAGTTAGGATTTCTGGAAAACCTATTGGAGATTTCCGGCAACGACAACAGGTTTTCCGGTACGTTGCCTGTCAGCGTGGTGAATCTCAGGCAATTAGTGAAGCTCGATCTTCACAACAATGCGTTTTCCGGTGGATTTCCTATCGGCATTGATTCATGGAAGAAGCTAAATGAGCTGAATTTAGCAGACAATCAATTTTATAGTGAAATCCCCGGCGACATTGGGGAATTATCCGTTCTAAACTATCTGGATTTATCGAGAAACAGATTTTCCGGCGAAATCCCTGTTTCATTGCAGAATCTGAAGCTGAATCGTTTCAATTTCTCGTATAATAATCTCAGCGGCCACATTCCTTCAGATTACGCCAAAGCCATTTACAAAGACAGCTTTATTGGAAATCCGAGTTTGTGCGGAGAAATTCAAGGATTATGCAACAGTGAAGATATAAAAAACAAGGGCTACATTTGGTTTATCAAAACACTATCTGTTCTAGTTGGAATTCTACTCATATTTGGCATAGTTTGGTTCTATATCAAATATAAGAAATTCAACGATGTCAAGACAAATCTCGAAAGTTCAAAATGGACGTTGATGTCTTTCCACAAGCTGGGATTCAGCGAGAGTGAGATATTGGAAGCTCTGGATGAAGACAACGTGATCGGGACCGGGGCGTCGGGGAAGGTCTACAAGGTGGTGCTGAGCAACGGCGAGGCCGTGGCCGTGAAGCGGCTGTGGGGACAGTCGAAGGCCAGCGACGACATTGAGAGAGGGAGCATTAGGGATGATGGTTTTGATGCAGAGGTTGAGACTTTGGGGAAGATCAGGCATAAGAATATAGTGAAACTGTGGTGTTGTTGCACTACAAGAGATAGTAAACTCTTGGTTTATGAGTACATGCCTAATGGAAGTTTAGGTGATTTGTTGCACAGCGCAAAGAGTGGGTTGTTAGATTGGCCGATCAGGTTTAAGATCGCCGTGGATGCCGCCGAGGGGTTGTCATACTTGCACCACGACTGCGTCCCTCCAATCGTCCACCGTGATGTGAAGTCGAACAACATATTGCTCGACTCCGAGTACGGAGCTCGGGTTGCTGATTTCGGCCTGGCCAAGGTGGTGGATGATGCTAGTGGCAAGGGCACCAAGTCGATGTCTGTCATCGCCGGCTCATGCGGCTACATCGCCCCCGGTTAGTCAGTTCATATCCATTGCCATATTCATAATTTCACTTTTTCCAATAACAAATGTGAAACATTTTGAACGAATTGTGTAAATACTGGAATCATTAGGTACACTTTTAGTGTGTGTAAGTTCAGTTTTAGGTGCCATGGGAGTCATACATAAATCATACTACTACTAATAACCTTTTATGATATTTGTAAAAAGTAAACTAGCATGTACAAAACAGGGCATATGCAAAGTAGCAACACTAGTTTTGTCATTGGATTCTATCTCAACAATTTACTACTAGTAGTAGTTACTACTATACTATATTTACATTATCATGACTGTCATCAATAACTAACTAAATCACAATCTTCCACTTCAGAGTACGCTTACACGCTTCGAGTGAATGAGAAGAGTGACATCTACAGCTTTGGCGTAGTGATTCTTGAATTGGTGACCGGGAGACTCCCTGTGGATCCCGAGTTTGGTGACAAGGATCTGGTGAAGTGGGTGTGTTGGATGTTGGATCAGAAGGGCGTCCTCAGTGTGATCGACCCTAAACTCGACTCTTGCTACAGGGACGACATTTGCAGACTGCTCAACTTGGGGCTGCTCTGCACGAGCCTGCTCCCGACAAAACGGCCCTCCATGTGGTGCGTGGTGAAGATGATGCAGGAGATCGGGTGTAGGAGCCTCCACAAGAACGCCGTTAAAGTAGGGAACTGACGCCCTATTACAATGGAGATGGCTCGAATCATGGCATTCTGGCATGACAAATTGGGATTAGACTTGATTGCTATATAGTACATCTTGCAATACTATTTTTTTCGATATTGAGAAGTATAGAGCAAGAGATCATACTAGTTGTGAGTGAATCGTGCTTTATATTCTTTGCCACTTAAAATTCACTGTTAATTGGCAGTGATAGTGAGAGTTATACCAAACCAAGGTGAAATTACATTTCATCCATTTGTTTTCAGTTGTTGAGAATGATGAATTGATGCCTTTCAATGATGATATATTAATAGTATTGTACTATTGTATAGTATAAATTGTTAAGGGTGATGGAGAGTTTTGAACCACCAGTTGGTATTAATTGATATTTAAATACTATATTAATGGAAGAATGAAAAATGGATTTTTAAGAGTTATTATCGACAATGAAGAGTAAGTAATATTTGAAGGCCAAAAAGAATGTAAAGTCTCATGGAGAATCCTTTTGGTTGCTTTAAAAAATGAATGCGATCGATAACTATATGAGGAATGGATTCTTTGAAAACTCCAATTATGTATCTTACTGCTGAAATCACAATAAAACTACTTAGCGAGTCTTGTTTACAAAACTATTTGTAATTTTAATCACTAACTTTAGATCTGTTGCAAATCAGATTCAGTTTTAAAATCGTTTGAAAATGTTTCAATCTTTGATCTGTTCTAATTGTTGCAAAATTTTGATGCTGATATTCATTCAGACATTATTACTCCTATAAAAACATTGAAACGCAAAGTTGACTGAAGGCATTTGAGTCTTAACATCTCATGACTGAGTAAATGAGTTTGCCTTCTGTGTTGTCAACAAGACAACAACATCTCATGGCTGAGGAGATGAGTTTTGACTTTTGGCATCTGATGAATGTATACATTTCAGCGCAAAACTAATACAAACAATTAGAACAAACAAATTTACTTCAAATCAAACATTGGAGTGTTGTGTTTTTAAAAGTATAAATCCAAAATTTGAGATTTTAAATGTAATAATTTCTTATATTTTACATGGATTATGATTTATGGGTGGTGTTACTGATGTAAACGATTCGAGAAATTAATTTTGGAGGGCCCGTGTTCTTAAAGAAGACCCGGCCCGTAGGGCACTAATTACCCGACAATATACAAGCCGAAGGACAGAGTAGTGGGCCTTAAATGTAATCAAGCCCACTAAACAACACCTGCATCGGTCTCTGCCACACTTTCTAGTCTACTTTGAGCCTACTTTGAGGGGCTCAACCTCTTCGACTTAAATGTAGTACAACTTTGACTAAATAACAAATGTTATGTTTTACAAATTACTCCATCCGTGAATAGGAGTCTCGTTTTTCCATTTTAGTCCGTCCGCGAATAGGAGTCCCAGTTCACTTTTACCATAAATGATAATAGGGTCTCAAATTCCACTAACTTACTCCACTCACATTTCATTTAAAAACTAATATATACAAGTGGAGCCCATATTCCACTAATTTTTTCCACCCACTTTTCTTAACATTTCTTAAAACTCGTGCCACCAAGAAATGAGACTCTTAATGGCTAGGTGTGAGCAAAAAAATCGGAAACCGAATATCCGAACCGAACCAAACCGAAATTTTAAAATTCGGTTCGGTTTTTTCGGTTTTTCGGTTCGGTTCGGTTCGGGCGAAGAAAAAAATGAAAAATCGAAAAACTGAATTTTATATATATATATATATATATATTCTATTAATTTAATATATTATATTATATATAATATATATTCTTTTAATATATTCTACTATATAATATATATTATATGTATTATTAATTTTATATTATATATAAATATTCTATTAGTATATATAAAATAAAATAAAATACACATATATAAATATATATTTATATTATATTTATTTTTTTTCAGGTTTTTCGGTTTTTTTCGGGTTTTTCGGTTTTTTAAGTTCGGTTTTCGGTTTTTCGATTTTTCGAGTTCGGTTCGGTTTGGATTTTGAACTAAATTCGGTTTTTCGGTTTTGGTTCGGTTTTGACAAAAAACCGAACCGAAACCCGAATGCACACCTCTACTAATGGCGGACGGAGGGAGTACATATTAAAACTATTAGTATGCCTTGAATCAGTTCAGATCATGTTTCCTAATTGGGATATGATTATGTTTTCGAATTAAGATAGGATCCCATGTGTGTCTATTTATATGGGAGTAGAGCACATAATTTTGTGATCTTAGATCCAATCTGAAATTTGTAGCCATAATCTGAAAACACTCTGAATAAAATTTGTTCTCCGTTCCTGCCCGTGGATGTAGCCAATTGGCGAACCACGTAAATCTGTGTCATCTTTACGTTCTTTTCGTTTGTCGATTACACAATTGCCCTATTTGATATAACAAAAATATAAGCTACCAACGAATAAGATTACTTTTTAGACGGAAAGAATATTAATTAGCGTTTAAACCAAAAAGTCATCAATGATTAGTTTGTTTTTTTACTATGTCTTTCCCTTTTAACTTTTGTTTTTGGAAGTAAGACAAAATGTTAAGCCTATCTTGATTACAACTAAGATAGCCGCTTGTGCAGAACTGAGTTATTCATAAACGATAGAATTAAAAATATAACCATATCTCGAATCACAATTACGAATTAATGAAATGATATTCATTGGATTCATTGATCTAATCATGTTTTGTGGAAATATTTTATTTAAATACTACTCCCTCCGTCCCTGAAAATTTGTCATAATTCATTTTCTGCACTTATTTTGGAAAAATGATAATAATGAGTTAAAGTGGAGAGATGGTAAAATAAAAGAGATAATAATGTAGAGAAGAGTTTCATCTATGTTATTCTTTCTCTTGCTTTACCATCTCTCCACTTTAACTATTGATTATCATATTTTCTAAAATGAGTGTATAAAATGAAATGTGACAAATTTTCAGGGACGGAAGGGAGTGAACAGAATAGTACTCCATATGATAGTATAGTAACATACAAATGGTGTAGTACTTGGTAAACAAAAAAATGTGTACAAATTGCAATTGAAACATCAAAATTGGGTAGAATTAAAGGTTATTCGAATGTAGACAAGCGAATTAATTCAAGAATGTAATTAAGTAGGGCAAAGAAAAATATAGGAAATGAAAGAGAAAGATACTTTGGTTTGGAGAAGAAGTGTACGCCAAGAAACAACTAAATACAAGTCATGTTTGGTATAATCGACCTGTTTGTTACTTTCACATTAGTTGGTATGTACGTATAATTTCACATTTTATCTACACATGGAAATTAGAATGGAACAAACTTTTGTGTTACTCCACCTTCACATTGCCCTCTATCTCTCTCAAACTTCTTAGGTAAAAGAGTTGAAACGTCCTTCATTTAAGAATATAATCGGTGTTGCCTCATATCCACTCTACCTCTTTTTTACGAAATAAATCAAAGTGGAAGACATATTTATTAGAATATCGGTAGATTTATAATTAAATTCTACTTAGTACTGCAGAGCCTGTTAAATTTATTAGTACTATTACCATAAAGTAGGTATTGATGCCTGTAAAAGTTTTAACTTGCAATATTATTGATGTCATCATGTACACTATTACTATACTAGAAAAAACCAAACTTGACGTCCAAGCGATCGACCTAATTGTTTTTTCTCCTAAATATTCATTCTGTTTCCTATCTCTCTCCCTCCATTTATGCTGACTTGAAAACAGTTGGTTTGCATGATTCCTTCTGCAGCAGCAAAACTGTACAACATGTTTCATAACAAAAATCTTGATATTTTCTCTTCTTAATTAGTTCTTACTACTAACTAGGAGTTTCTTTTTCTTGTTTCTTGATAGAACGTCTCTGTGAGAGGAGATCGAGGAAAGAAATTAAAGCCCGATTTCGGATGGGCGTAAGAGCTGCAGAGAAGAGAAATGACATGGTCTAATAGTGATGAAGAAAACAGCATAGCCACTTCAACAACTCATCAATTTCGGACACTAATCTGCCCTTCATGCGGCCATACCATTAAACTACAAGACTATAAGGTTTTTTGTTATTTTATACTACTCCCTACGTATATAAACATTAAATACCAATTCTTCAATTGCTAACTAGCTTCATGTTTTTTTAAAAAAAAGCTAAGTTGGAAGATTGACATTGGATTTATTTATATCTATTAGAGTAGTGGGATTCAAGACTTGCCTGGGCTGCCAGCTGGGGTAAAGTTTGACCCATCTGATCAAGAAATTCTTCAACATTTGGAGGGAAAAGTGATGTCTGATATGAGGAAGATGCATCCATTAATCGATGAATTTATTCCAACTATCCTTGGCGAAAATGGGATTTGTTATACTCATCCAGAGAAGCTACCAGGTATAGTGCTATTTATATTATTGAAATCTTTATTGAATTGAATCAATTAATCCTATTTTGTTGTCACATCCCCTATATTCACACCAGAGTGAAACAAATAAATCCATTTCTATCTTTTAGTATTTATTTTCAAACATGTTTTCATTTCATTAATACATGTTTATTTTTTATATATATAAAATTATTACACGGTACACATGGCGCAAGTTGATATATGATCGATAAGTTATGGTTAACTTACTCGAATTTGTTATTTTTAATGACTTTTGAAACACTACAAATCTACAATTATATAGTAGCATCCTCAAATTTTCAAGTGACAAATTTTATACCATGTCACTGATCACTAATCGATGTTTTGGCCAAACATGTCAAATAAACGTCGTTTGAAAATAAACAACACTGTAGTTGCAAGATTTTTTAAAAATCGTGTAAACGTTACCAATTTACACAATCCCGCTGTTATTTCTCCAACTAACAAATCAATCAAATTACCAATAATAACAAAAATGTCGATCCACTATAACTTGCTGCTAATTTCTACCAGCGGGAATGTGACATTTAGTAGCGGATTTTTCCGCTAGTAAGGACGAATTTTTTGTAGTGTATTTATTTCGCAACTCTTGTTAATAAAAATCTCGGAAAACTAATTTTCCGTCTCCGCCCATGATCGAAGGAGTAAGCAAAGACGGCCAAGTTCGCCACTTCTTCCACCGCCCCTCAAAGGCGTACACAACGGGGACCCGGAAGCGGCGGAAGGTGCACAACGCCGACCCGGACTCAGCCTTCGGCGGCGGCGAAACAAGGTGGCACAAGACCGGAAAAACCCGGGCCATCTCCGCGGCCGGAAACATCAAAGGCTACAAGAAGATCCTGGTTCTCTACACAAACTACGGGCGGCAGCGGAAGCCGGAGAAGACGAATTGGGTGATGCATCAGTACCACTTCGGCGACAGCGAGGAGGAGAGAGACGGCGAGTTCGTCCTCTCTAAGGTATTTTACCAAACACAGCCCAGGCAATGCGGCTCCTCCGCCAAGGAAGAAGACGCCGTCAAATCGGCCTCGACTTTCTCCGATTATTACACTCCTGCTTTGATTCCATACCAAAATGTTAACAGAGACGGCTCAACTCCGGTGATTCCGAATTTGGTTGTGAATGGTGAGAGATCGACGTCGTTTATTCGGTTGCCTTCGGGTGGAAGCAACGGGAATTGAAGTCAAGATAAAGGGGATTTGTGTTTTATTTCTTGATTAGGTTAATTAGGGTTTTATCACTTTTGGGGTAATAAGTTAAGATTCATGCAATCAAAATGGCGTTAAGGTGATGTGTGGAACAAGTGAATACCAGTTTTTGAGATCATTTATTTTATTAGTATGGCTCTATTCGTATACGTACTAAGGTAGGAAAATGAGGTGTTGTATATTTCAGTGGGATAATTTAAATAAATTTGTGACTACTGCTTAATTATTTCGTGAATTCTACGTTTAATACCACTACAAAAATATTGTATTCACAATCACCGGCGGATTTAGAATCCTAAAAAGGAGGGACGTCGGAAGCTATCGGAAGGGGCGACAATGGAAAGTGTTAGAAATAATGGGAAGAAATTCCCAAGCCGTATACAGGCGGTACTCTAACTATTACAATCGAAAGGAAACTTGCAACAAAAAGAGGAATGAAAATTACAACGGAAATAAAGCAAACCAAATTTATAAGTCGAGTCGAGGAAAACCCTCTTTCCGCAAGACAAATTACGCCCCGGCTAGTGCTCACGGAATGGCGTATTGCCCCCAAAGATAAAACGACTTCCTCCTAGCGTGTAGAAGCACCTCAAACCCGCTAGGCACCGGCGAACTTGATGGAGTTCCGAGAATCGAGCTATCCAATGCTCCTATATGTGAACTAGGATGTAGAGAGCTAGAGAAGAGAGAATGCTTGTTGTGATGTTTGTTGGTGTGTCTTCTACTTCAAGATCAAAGCCTATTTATAGGCTAGAAAAACAAGTGAAAGGTCTTGCAATCAAGACAAGACATAAAGAAAATGGAGTTGAAAGGCCAAATGACTTAGCCACATGAAAGGCCAAAAGCCTCTCTCTTTTTCCCCACATTTCCCATGTTTTTCCTACAATCCCCTACATTGGTTAGAGCACTGCAAGCTCAAACCAACACAAGACGTGTATGCATGCATGCAGACTCTTTGCTCAATTCTCGAGAAACAATATTGCATTTGGAATAGTAGCTTGGGGCTTTGAACTTTCCATAGTCAACACTATCGGGCATACCGGCGGCCTGGTGGACGTGATGCCTTGAACCATTCCTCCTTGGTGTATACCGAGACAATAATATTGACACAATATTATTTACAAACTCATCAGTTCTCACGTTTGTGTCCTTTACTGGCCATGGAACACCACTTTGGATTCATAAGTGATTCGCATGTTGAAGCGGCCCACACTTCTTCACTTACATAGGAGATTCTTTTCCAGGTATCCTGCAATACCCACCTCCTCGAGGTTTCTAAGAATCATTAAAAGTCAAAACTTAGCCTCTTACCACATGCAGGTTACAACACTAAATGCTTTCTAAAGAATGGGCGAAGATTAAAAATCTTCCGAGTGTTACAACTAGATTCATATAGCTTCGTTTTCCCATTGAACCAAGCCCATGGGATCTCCAATCGTATGGTTGGGTTACCACTATAATCATCTTTTAAGATGTGGTTTTCAGTCCCATTCCTTTTAGCAATTTATGCATTTGATCACGGTTTAAACCTTTTGTTAACGGATCCGCTAAGTTATCAACTGACCTTACATAGTCAACTGTGATAACACCACTTGTGATCAATTGTCTGACGGTATTATGTCGCCGACGAATATGTCGAGACTTACCATTGTATAAGCCACTATGTGCTCTCCCTATAGCTGCTTGGCTATCACAGTATATCACTACTGTCGGCACTGGCTTCATACAACATGGAATACATTCTAGGAAATTTCTGAGCCACTCGGCTTCTTCCCCTGCTTTATCCAATGCGATAAACTCAAATTCCATGGTGGATCGAGCTATACACGTTTGTTTCGTCGACTTCCACGAAACAGCACCACCCCCCACAGTGAACACATAACCACTCGTCGAGAACGAGTCTTTTGAATCAGAGATCCAATTTGCATCACAGTACCCTTCAAGTACTTGGGGATATCTTGTGTACTGCAGCTCAAAGTTAAGAGTATACTTCAAGTATCTCAAAACCCTACGCAGAGCTTTCCAATGTTCCTTGCTTGGGTTGCTCGTAAATCGGCTCAGCTTATTCACCGTACACGCAAGATCTGGTCGGGTGCAGTTTGTGATAAACATCAAACTCCCTATGATCTTTGCATATTCTTCTTGAGCTATAGGCTCACCCGTGTGCTTACTCAAATGCACGTTGGGTTCCAACGGAGTCTTAGCTGGCTCACAATCGAAATTTCTTTAGCACTTTCTCAATATAATGAGATTGTGTCAGAGCAATTCCCTCATAATTCCTTTTAATTTTGATTCCGAGAATCACATCAGCTAAACCCATATCTTTCATGTCGAAATTTCTCTTCAACATATTTTTGGTTTCGTTGATAATGGCACTGTTGCTGCTCGTAATCAACATATCATCTACATAAAGACACACAATAACAAAACCGTTATTTGTGTTCTTAATGTAAACACACTTATCGCACTCATTGATAGTGAATCCATTTGCCAACATCACGTTGTCAAATTTTAATTGCCATTGTAATGGTGCTTGCTTCAACCCATATAATGACTTTATCAGTTTGCATACTTTACGCTCTTGCCCAGGCACAACAAACCCTTCGGGTTGTTCCATATATATTTCTTCTTCCAGATCACCATTCAGAAACGCAGTTTTCACATCCATTTGGTGAATATCGAGATTGTGCAAAGCAGCAATCGCAAGAAGCACCCGAATGGAAGTGATTCTCGTAACAGGTGAATAGGTATCAAAAAAGTCATGCCCTTCTTTCTGCTTAAAGCCTTGGACAACTAGGCGAGCTTTGTACTTATCTATAGTACCATCGGACTTATATTTCCTTTTCAGAATCCACTTGCACCCTAAAGGCTTAGAGCCATCAGGCAAGTCTACTAACACCCAAGTGTTATTTCTCATGATGGATTCAATTTCACTGTTGATAGCTTCTTGCCACCACGCCGCGTCTGGGCCAGACAAAGCTTCCGCCACTGACTTTGGTTCGTCATCCAATATAAAAGTTATGAAGTCGGGACCAAATGTCTTAGCAACTTTAACCCTTTTACCACGTCTTGGTTCTATATTCTCAGGACTTGACATCGTCCTTTTTGGAGGATTAGAACTAGTGGACTCATCCATCATTCTTTCACTAGAACGATCTTCTTGCTTCTTGCCAGGGTACACATTCTCAAAGAATATAGCATTTCTTGACTCAATTGTTGTTCCTTCAGCCACGCCAGGCACAACTGTCCTATGGACTAGGAAACGATATGCACTACTATTAAGTGCATGGCCAATAAAGATGCAATCGACTGTTTTAGGGCCTATTGCAACTTGTTTCGGAGGAGGCACTTCTACCTTCGCTAAGAACCCCCACACTTTGAGGTATGAATACGAAGGTTTCTTGCCTTTCCACAACTCATAAGGAGTCACATCCCTATTTTTTAGTGGAATTTTATTCAGGATATGATTCGCTGTTAACACAGCCTCCCCCCACATGTTCTGGGATAAACCAGAATTAATCAACAGAGCATTCATCATCTCTTTAAGTGTTCGATTTTTTCGTTCAGCAACTCCATTTGACTGGGGAGAATATGGAGCCGTTGTTTGGTGAATTATACCACTTGCATGACATAATTCTGCAAACGGGGCTACATACTCACCACCTCTATCACTTCGAACACACTTAATTCGACAATTAAGTTGATTTTCGGCTTCATTTTTGAAGTCTTTAAACGCTTCAATTGCCTCATCTTTACTTCTTAACAAGTAAAGGTAACAATACCTTGTGCAATCATCTATAAATGTGATGAAGTACTTTTTACTACCTCTTGTTTGCACAAATTTCAAATCACATACGTCTGTATGGATCAATTCAAGAGGTTTTGTGCTTCGCTCTACCGAATGGAACGGCAATTTAGCCATTTTGGCTTCAACACACACTTCACATCTTTCTTGTGAGTTAAACTTATCTACTTTTAGTAAATTAAGATTTACTAATCTTTTTATAGCATTTAGATTTACATGTCCCAATCTATTATGTCATAAATTAGAGCTTTCAAGCAAATAAGAGGATGTGTCATCTTCCTTATTGCTTATTCTTTTTCCACGGTGAATGACCGTAACATTTAGCTCAAAAAGTCCATTCACTAGGTGACCTTCACCTATGAACTTTTCATACTTGGTCAATATAACCTTTTCACACTCAAATTCTAGTGAAAATCCATGATTTACTAGAAGTGAGCCTGACACCAAATTATTTCGGATGTCTGTACATCCCTAAGGGTAAGAACTTTTCCAGATCCTAAATTTAGGAACACATTACCCACACCAACCACCTTAGAAGAGGCTTGGTTTCCCATGCGTACTTTTCTACCTTCAACAGATTTGTAAGTAGAAAAAACACTTCTCTCGGAGCTCACATGACATGTGGCACTCGTATCAACAAACCATTCATTTGGATTATTACCATGGTCCACGTCGGAGCCCATTGCGACCACCTCGTGATCTTTGTTGTTTATAACAACACGTTCAAATAATTTGCACAATATTGTCTCCAACAATAAGTACACAATTATATTGAACCATATGTGCATTGGTATATTCAACAACCCATGCATCCCAATTACTACTACCAAGTCTAAATTGGTCTTGCTTGTCAAATGACAAACGATAAACACAATTCTCAAGAGAGTAGATCTCAAGGAATTAACCATTTCGTAGCCCGTTGACAAACTCATAATTTAGGATGGTGTTGTGGGTAATGAGATGGTGATTTTGATGATTTAAGGTGTTTAATTTAGGTTTTTATCCACACATACACTAATTAGTGTTTTGACGAGTTTGTCGAGTGTTTGGAGCTAAAACAGGTGAAAATGACTTGAAAACGAGCTTGAAGGAAGAATCGCCCACTATATTATTCAAGTCATCCGCGCTTCAATGCGCGACTTTCGTATAATAGCCATAACTCTCTCATCCGGACTCCGATGGGGGCGTGCAAGATACTCACGCGAAGCCCTTTCGAAGACGAAGACAATGCTTTTGGAGGATTTCAGAGGAAACGCCCGACCGGGAGATTTTGTATGGGGAAAACGCCCGACCGGGCGTTTTAGTCGCGAACTCCAGAAAGTTCGCCCGACCGGGCGTTTTGGCGACTTAAAATCGCCCGACCGGGCGATGTGTTCTGCGAGGCTTTACGTCTGTATTTCCGCCCCGGGTATAAAAGAGACCGAGGGTTTTCATCTCCCACATCTCAGAGCCTCCAATCCTCCCTCCTCTACACATTCTTCCATTCCATCTTCCACACATAATTCATCCATCTTCCATTGGAGCGGAGCTCTGCAGATCCAGGCAAGAAAAGACTGAAGATTGAAGATTCAACCTTGGGTTTTATCAATTTCTTTCATGTCTTATACTTTTATTTTTGTTTTTACTACTTGTCTATGAGTAGTTAAACACCATTTGTAGTTTTTTGGGTGAAAACTATTATGAATATGTTTTGATTTATTGAATTGAACCTTTTTCTAGCTCTTGTGATTTTTTTGCTTGTTCTTGTGCTTTTATTGTTCTTTTGTCTGGCCAACTTTAGAACTATGTCCGTCTAACTAGATTAATCGAGAGATAGCTAGTTTTACGTGGTAAAAGGAACGAGTACAACACATAGGTTTATCTGCACTCGAGAGAGGGGACCCTTTGTGAGGGCTTGAGTCTTAGGAACTTAAGGAGTTAGAATCTAATCTTTTGGAAGGAGACTTTGATAGTTAGAGTCTAATCTACTAGATAAGTGCACTCGAGAGAGGGCTTATCTGAAAATCGCGACTTTCCTAATAATCCTGGAGACACATAAAGGTAAAGGTTCTGTGAGATTAATCATCACTAGGTCGTAGTAGTTGGATCCTAAAACTCTACTTTCTTTAGCCTGCTTTGTATTATTTTGTTTCTATACGTTTTTTATATTTTTTTTCTCTAGTTTAATCTTACTAAAACCCAAAGCTCCATGTCTCTAGATAGTATATGACGCTTAGTATATGATAGCCAGTTGCAATCTTATTCCCTGTGTTCGATATCCGGTACTGACCTTTAGCTATACTAAATCTACCCTGTATGCTTGCAGGGATTTTTAGTGCTAATAAATAGTGCATCACCCATGAACATTGGTACTGTTCGTTTCTTCATTCCAGCTTTGAAGCTCATGTTTTCTCCAACTTCGATTGATATAACCATGTCTTAGAAGAGTACACTAATTTGTCTTGCGATTGTTAGAAATAATGGGAAGAAATTCTCAAGCCGTGTACATGCGGTACTCTAACTATTACAATCGAAAGGAAATTTGCAACAAAAAGAGAAATGAAAATTACAACGGAAATAAAGCAAACCAAATTTATAAGTCAAGTCGAGGAAAGCCCTCTTTCCGCAAGACAAATTACGCCCCGGCTAGTGCTCACGGAATGGCGTATTGCCCCCAAAGATAAAACGACTTCCTCCTAGCATGTAGAAGCACCTCAAACCCGCTAGGCACCGGCGAACTTGATGGAGTTCCGAGAATCAAGCTATGCAATGCTCCTATATGTGAACTAGGATGTAGAGAGCTAGAGAAGAGAGAATGCTTGTTGTGATGTTCGTTGGTGTGTCTTCTACTTCAAGATCAAAGCCTATTTATAGGCTAGAAAAACAAGTGAAAGGTCTTGCAATCAAGACAAGACATAAAGAAAATGGGGTTGAAAGGCCAAAGGACTTAGCCACATGAAAGGCCAAAAGCCTCTCTCTTTTTCCCCACATTTCCCATGTTTTTCCTACAAAAGTTCACCTCCAGATCCATGGTGGCAGGTCGCGTGGAGGCGCAGTCACCCCTTACCGAGTGCTTGCTAAATGGCACTACTCAGAATTTCTGAGCATTTGCGCATGCTCGTATCACTGGTCAATGCTTTAATGCAAACGTTTTCGAGTACCACAAAGTGCTTTGAGTTCCCGTGCACCCATTTATCTATGCTGACACATATTCATTCTACAATTTATGCTAGAATTTGCTAACCTATGTGTGCTCTGAAATTCCAATGTGCTTGGAGTTATGAAATATTTTCGAGCACATTTGGCTGGTCGAAAAGTTTCTCATCGACCGTATTATGTCTTTTATAAAAAAAAGTTGATCGTATCAGGTTTTGAGCACTTCTCTACTTGACGTTCGGTGAATTTTATACCATTCGTTTTATTTTTATTTTTACTTATTATTTCAACTTATTACTCAGTAAAGTAAATGACATTAAACTAACTAAAATTAAGTATTTTACAAGAATTTCCAATGAAACCAAAAAAATCTAGTTTGCCGCGATCAAGCCATATAAACCAAAATCTCTCAAAAATAAAAATAGCACCATATGTTTTTTATATGTTCCCCTGAATTAATTATCAAGGAAACAGTAGTGGTATCTTTTATTCTAGCTTTTACCATTTCATTTGTTTGCTTAAGCGTTATACCAAATAAAAAAGTGGTAGTAGGAATATTAGCAAAATTGGCCAAACTTGGATTTCTCTAAGGGCATATTAGGAAATTCAACGGGATTCGCTCTGGTAATCTCTTCTCCGCCTAAATCCCAAATAAAAAACCCTACATTTCTCGTCGGCTTTTTCGCTCGTCAGACACTGTCAATACAACATGGCCGCCGTTGCCGCCGCCAGAACAGTCCTCCGTTCCGCCGACACATCAACTCGCATTGCCTCGGCGACACGAGCCGCCTCCATTTTCAGGTTAGTTTCTACTCACAGAGCCTTCCATCCATACCTCCTTTAGTAATCGCACTTTAATCACCAGGTCTCAGAAATTGACACTAAATTATTGCAATTAGATCTCCTGCAGAGACTAGCAGCTTCAGCGGAGCTTCAATTTCTCCGCACCGCGGCCAATTCGGGAACGCAGATGGAAGAAACTTCTCAACTAAGACGAGGAAATTTCGATTTCAGCGCAGAATCGATATGAAGCGAAGCACTTCGGCTACAGGAATCGTGGAAAGGATAGAGTACGATCCTAATCGAACTTCTCGGATCGCTCTAGTACGATGGGAAGGCGGAGCTCTCCAAGGAAAATCCAAGGCGGCGGAGGATATCGCGCTGCCGGCGAAGAGTCTCGAATCCACTGTCGCCTTAGCCAGCGGCGCGTTCTCCTTCTCCTCCCTGCCGGGGTTGCTGGATGACAGAAGCTCAGCTTACTCTTCTAAAGGAGGAAATAAGCAAACTGCGAAGTCTACATATGTAATGGTTGGAGTACCTTCGTCGAAGAGCTGCTTTAGTGAAGGTTCAAGAAGCAGAATTACTAACGGGAAGGATGTTATTGTCTCTGCTTTCTCTACAAAGGCCAAGGGAGAGAATGTGGGTGTATCTGATGGCTTCCCAAGGATAGCGGTGGCTGGATCGAGGCCGGCTTACTTCGTTCTGGGAGAGAAAGAGGAAGTAGGAGGGAAGGATAAGTTCACTCTTGGAGAGGTACAGAAGTGGAAGAAGGATAGCGATCGATGGATGCATAGAATCAAGCGTAAAGGGGCAGTTTCGTGGTCTAGTTTGATGGGGCAAGAGATATTAAGGCTTACGGGATTGGAGCCGAGGAATGGTGGCAAGTCAAAGACTGGGAAGCTCGGTGATGACCGTGTTCCTGTCACTTATATCTTAGCCAGTCATCAATTGGGAGAGGGTAACTTGGTGATGAATTGGTCCGGAGCTTCGAGTAGCAGCTCGTCTCAATATGGTAATCGGTACTAACTTTGTTTGCAAATTGAGAACTGAGTAGAAGAATAACAAATGCCAATTTTACTTGTGCTTTGGTTAAGCTTTCTAGTTGAACCTATCTTTATATTAGGGTAATATACAGTGTTTGAGCACTTCCTTGTTGCCTTGTGGTGCCATTTCTCTGTTGCCACTGGGGAACAATCGTGGGGCGAAAGCAAAGATTGTGTTGGCTTCATCGTTCTCTGTTTCTTCTCGTGGTAACAGTTTTTTTTTCCTTCTTGAATTCCCTTTCATGGCGTGGATGGTTTGGCATTCTGACCAAATGCTATGGAGTAGGGGGGGATATGTTTGATCTAGTATGGATAATGGGTTAATTCAACTGGAGAGAGTGGTTATATAAATGTATTGCTATCTTGTAACTGTTGAGGTGAATGTGATTCATGGCGTTTCTTTTTTTATGTTCTCTGAGTTATTGTTCTTGAATCATCTATGGAAGTGTTGGTGCATTAGTTTTTAGAGTCTGAAACTAGTGCTTAATCTTGTAGTTTATGAAACTCGATTCAGCATAAAAAAAACCACATTTTGCTAACTTGGTTTTTGATGGATCATCCTGGCATGTTGTGTACATCAATTTTTTGCGATGGTGTATGGTGACTGTTGGATTGCTATGAAGTTTTATAGGAGCATTTTACGAGTCTCTTGTAGTAGTACTATTTCATTTGGCTTATAAATTGATTGTCAAATGCCAAGATTTTAGCAGATTTTCTGTGTGAACAAAGATTCTAGTTTTTCAAGTTTTTACAAAGGTTACAAAGGCTGTAATTTCTATATAATCTAGAACAAGGACTCTAATTTTACAAGTTCTTTATCATATGTGGTGGAGTTAGGGGGGAGGGGGTGGTCGCCGCTCCACCCATTCAGGGAGCTTAATTATCCCTTATTATGAGCCGGAGCCGGAAAATACTATGCCCTCTCTTCCTCTTGTCCAGATATATTGTTGTTCAATACATGTAACAAATGAGTCTAGTAGAAAAGTTTTTAGACTTTATTGCATACTAAGCATCAATTCTATTTATACCTCAGTATTTTACGGATCTCATAATTAACTAAATAATCTTATCAGAAATCCACATCTTTGTACTGGAGTATTTTTTCGGGGTTAAAATGTGTTTAATCTTTAAAAGCTATTTTGATCAATTTTTTTACTTAAAATAAATAATTATATCATATTATGTTATTACTTTGGACGAATTAATTTGAAAAATAAAAAAAATAGCTGAGAGAAGGGATAAAAAAAATAATGACATTAAACGAAATAGCTCTTAAAAAATGAAGGAAATTTTATTTGAAATCATCTGAAAAGTGCAAAGTTTATTTAAGAATGTGTCGCAAGAGTCCCATTATATGTAAATCCACTCTTTATTGCCGAACCACAGAACCATACAAAATTAGGACTTTTAGATCTAATTTTTTATGGATGAGATGCACAAATTTATAAATTAATTTCGCCTTCATCACGAGCCTATTTTAATTCATCCGAAGGCAAATAAGTCATACTAACATGTTACGAAGATTTAACTTCATTCTAGAATATATTACTTCATTTCAATAGATTTTTACTTCATTCCAGAAGATTTTTACTCCATTCCAATAGGATTATTACTTTATTCCAGTACGTAAATGCGGTTTCACCGTCGTGTACCGTTCTTTCTCTCTACAATGTCTATCAACACCGCCACAACGCTGATATGGTGTAATAAACACATGGAATGATGTGATAAATTATTTAAATGAAGTATGTGTAGAAGCATTTGAAGTCCTACTGGAATGAAGTAAAAACCTTATCCAATGAAGTAATAACATTTCTGAATGAAGTAATAAATCCACTTGAATAAATTGCATTTTTAAAGTGAAAAAAGTAAAAACCAGGTCAATGAATTCAAATGAAGCATATGTTGAATCATTTCAAAACCTACTGGAAGCAAGTAAAAATATGTTGCAGTTTCCAGATATTACGTACGGAATGAAGTAATAAACTTAATACAATGAAGTAAAATGAGTTTGTAATGAAGACTGAAAAAAAATTACACAGCAACACATCTTATCAAAAAACTAGATCTAATAGTCATAATTTGGTCTCTAGTTCGGTCTTTAAAATTGGTTGGACATTGATAACAACTCTGTGTCGCAATATTCTAAAAACAATAGAGAATTAAATAAGTTTATAATATTTGGAGGGCATATAGGGAAAATTGAGGTGATGTGGTGTGGAGCTAACAAATTTGGGGATCTTGCCACACCTAAAACCCAAGCCAAAAGCCCTACCTCTCTCTCTCTGGATTCAATCTGATCTTCTCTCTATAGTCACCATGGCCGCCTTCGCCGCCAGATCAGCTTTTCGCTCCGCCGCGCGTAGCGCCACCGCAAGAATATCCGCCGGCGTCAAGCCTAGGTCAGCTCCATCTCCATTTCGCATCTCATCTCAGACTCCGCTCTCCGCTCGCATTTTCAGGTACGACGGCTTCATTACGGCTTGTTCTTCCTTTCAACGATCCCCTTTTCAATTCTTAATTTGTCAATTGCTGATTAATTATTGTTCAATTTTAGGTCTCCCGTTGAGATGAGCTGTGTTAGCGTAATGTCTATGTTGCCGTACCACACTGCAACCGCCTCCGCCGTGCTCACTTCTATGCTATCCGCGGCGCCTCGCGGTCACGGTTGGAGCATTGAGGGTGAGTTCTACTACGCTTTGATGCTCTTTATTCTGCCGCAGTTGTGAATTAGAAGTAATGACCCTAAATGATTTTAGGGAAATATAGAAAATATGACATTTTTATCTTGAACGAAAATAAATCATGTTATAGTCTTATTGATCCTTTCTGAATTAATAATTCCTAAATAATTTTAATATGATAATGATACAGTAGCATTTCACTTTTGTTGGCAAATTGTTAACTTAGATAATTTATCCTCTCCGAGAGCTTAATTCTATGGATAGATTATCCCGCTTCTAGTTATTTTGAGAAACTTCTAGTTGATATTTAGTCTTGTATAGTAATCCTAATTCATTGTGTTCATCAGATACCAACGATGATGTATGATGACTGTTGGATTGTTCGAGCGAAGTTTTATTTTCATGAGCAATAGGAGATTGTCTGATAGGTAGACTCATGCACAAAGTTTTTAAATTCTTTTGGTCTTCTTTGGCATACAATAAGTTTATCAAATGTTAAAAAGTGAATTTTTAAGTTAATTTCTTCGCCGAACAAAGATTATTCAAGCATGTAACTTTCCTTTAACATGTAATGGTTTGAACACCTCAAGAAGTTTCTGTGAGTGTTTTTTGTAGTGAATATGGTCATTCCTAGATTGTTTATGACACTTTCTGTAAAATACTTATCTTCTTTTATTCTTGTATTGCTTCAAGACTTATGATGATAAAACAATAGAGAAGAAATAAATGCTAGCATAACCTTTTGACTTGCCCTTTCATTCTTTTCCGTTCAGGGTTATGATTACTGCTCATTGGCTGATTTTAGGCTTGAAGGTTTTCTGATTCTCTTGTGTTTGTTTAAGCTGATTATGTATGAGCCTCTGATGATGACTGGCACTCTAAACCTCAGTCTGCATTGTTTTTTTTTCCTTGATTTGTAGCAGCAAATGGCTGAACTAGTTTTTATTTATTTCCAGAGCCTTCCTTAAGAAATATTTCTTGTTGCCTGTGTTGTAGATGGATGATTGTTAGAATGTGTTGAGAAGCGCTGCCTTTCGTGATTGGTGTGAATGGACATGTAAAACTACTACGAGATCATTCAGCTTCATCATTAAAAGTTATTCTTTTATAACCCTTGTAGTTGACTTCCCCAGTAGAGCCAGAAATGAGTTGCAGCAGGAAATTTCTGGGTGATTCGTGACTACTTTTCAGTAACCTTTAAATTGGCAGAAAATACATTAAATTGGGGTTTTTTTTGTCTATTTCTTTGGAAAAAAGTAGTCTTGTGTGGTTATAAATTCTCTTGAGCATAAGGTGATAGTATTTAGAAGTATTACTCAAATGTTTCGATATATGATCAGTGATCTCACAAAAGAAATTGCTTTTTGTAGGCTGATGTCTGTAACAAGTTGAACTGCAATAGGATATATACTTTCCCTGTTTGGAGTGTTTGATAGATCCACATTTGCTTAGTTTTTAAAATAGCAAAATCAGCAAAATGCCTCGAACACGAGTAAGGGATTTGTGTAGTATAGAGCAAAATTTCAGTTAAAATTTTAATAATAACCTATTCACTTGTCTATCAGAATAAACGTAATTATTGATTTCAAATGCTGTAATGACAATGTAGCGTATTTTTATCAGCGGCAATAGTTATCTCCAGATAAGGTATTCAATCCATTATAAAAAAAAGCTAAGATGTGATCTACTGATATCAAATTATATGCTAATGTTCTCACAAATAATCTTTTGCTGTATAACAACTTTATTTTGTTTCTTCATATTTGCAATTCATCTCAATGGTGTTAAAGGTGCAATTTATTTACTTTACATGTATTACTTATAAAAATGGTACAAAAAATAGGAGTTAATACTTTTTCCACATTTGAGAACAAGGGATCATATATTATGGCATAATCAAGTGACCATACTGTTTACACACCGAAAAATTAATGCCACAAGTCCACAACTAAATCAGACCTATAGCAAGAAAAGACCTATGGATGGCATAATCAGTGGCAAAAAAGGACAAAATAACCAGTAAAACTTGTATACCAAGACCCAATAATGAAAGTGGATTGCAGTCCAATATCCACAAGATGGAATTCAAACTTTTCAAGATTCTTCGACATTGACCAGTTCGTACTCCACAAGGGAGAGATTATTTTCCTCTTTGACCACAAATTCTGCCGGCTCGGTGACCTCAACACGGCCCCACTTATCAACAGCAAGCCTCATCGAACCCTTAAACATGTCAATCTTTGCATTGCGAAGTATCACCGTATTACCAGGCTTCATCATCTCAACTGCATCATGGTTAGGGCATTTTTAATCAACAAATACTATAGCAAGTTAACACACAGAATTTATTTTCTGACATGATATATATTGGTCCAGTAACATCCTATCTTAGGCAAAAAGAAAATGGCAAATCATCTTAAAACATTAAGAATAAAAGGTAAGACATATGTTTGATCCAACCCAAGATTGAGAACCAGAGCTGTTTTTCAGGTTCCTTGCATGGTGTCATAAAAAAATGCTAACTTTCCCAGATATGCCAGACAGGCTTGTATCTGTAACACTAAATGGCAGACTTCCCCGGATATCACTAATCCTGATTTATAAAAAAAGGGTCTTCATATTTACGGTAAACATAGAGAAGGTATCGCTTAGATCCTAAGAGCATCTCCGAGGAGAGAGGTAAATGGAGAAGTAAACTAATATAACTACCATATTTACCTTTTTTTATGAAAAATCATTCTCCAAGGGTAGAGGTATTTGAGAAGGTATTATACCTTTTCCCATTTTGAAGAGGTATCTTTACGTCCCCATCGATGGAGAGGTAAAATCTTATAACTACCATATTTGCCTTCTTTTCATGAAAAACCCTTCTCCAAGGGAAAAGGTATTTGAGAATGTATTACAATTTATGTTTTTTTAATGCATTTTGTACTATTATTTTATTTTTAAAAAATAATTTACCTTTCTATATGCCTTTTCTCTTTGGAATGTGATACTTTTTAAAAGAGTATATTTCACTTTTTAAGAAAGCAAATAAATAATATACATTTTCTATATACCTTCTCCCCTTGGAGATGCTCTAAGAGATTCCAGTTCAACTTGAATTCATGTGCAACTTTACACATTCACAATACATAAATCCAAATTATCCCATGTCTAACCTAGTCCTAGCTCTAATTCATAAGCTCGGGCTATTAGTACTGCATACCAGAATAAGCAAAGGTGAGTGAGTAGCTGGACAAGACAGGCATCACAATGAGAGAAGCTCATCCTGCTCCAGTTTATTGGTTACTTATTTACAATCCGTCCAATCTATTACACTAAGTAACTCTTCAATTCTTTTCATATACTCTTCTGCAATAATTACTTCAAAGAACAAGTTTTCTATATATATACTGCTACATGGTTGCACAGAAAGTCACTAGAATCTATATAAACGTACCAAAATAAAATGAGAAAGAAAATTCGTTAAACTAGTATCTAATAACACAAAGGCTAACACGCAAAAGTCCTAGGAACTCTTGATAAGACAACAAACTGCATTTTAAAATAAACAAAAACAAGACCCAAAAATAGAACAGTGAGTATCCGACCCACAGTTTACCATCAGAGAAATGTAAGCGTCTCAACCAAGTTTTTCCAATTCATATGAATCTCAAATATTGTTTGAAAATATTCTCCCAAAGATAACACATAAATATGGACAAATTTTTTTACTAGCACAGCAAAAACGTCCCAAAATATCTAGCACAGAACAGAGGATAGGCAGTTAACTGATCAAGCCAGAGTATGATCATGATTTCATTCCATTTCTAGATACCTATCAGTACACATAACAAATGATAAAACCCTAACAAGTACAAATTACCAACCAACTAAAAAAACACAAACAAGGCTTCATTCAGTGACGCCATACCGATCCGCAAGCGGCATCAGCCACTGTGTAAACACACACACGAACACAATCATACAAAAATTTCACAAAACCCTCAAACAAACATCACAAACATTTGCTCATCAATTCAAAACACAAGCTAGGGCATTATCGCAAACAAGACCTTGATCGTTACGAGCCGTAAAGAGAATCGTCCCCGTCTCGTCTCCGATAAGGCATTCGGCGATCCTCGTATTCTGATTCTGTGCGCCACGGAAAGTCGGATTCCGAGGCTTCTTGCTCAGAACGGTGGTCGATTCCAGCACTTTCACGACGAGCGTGTGTCCGGTCGTCCCAGGCATCAGAGAATCAACCTTCACGAACACCGGCTGGCGCAGCCCCGGCTTGGTTCCAGCCGAACCACCGCCTTGCTGCTGAGCTTCCGACGACGGCGCTTTGGCTGCCATGGAGACTTAGATTTTGAGTGTGAATTGGGGTTTTAGTTTCGATTGTGTGAATCAAAACCTAACCCTAATTCTCGCGATTTTAAAAACGGAAAAAGAAGAATGACAAAAATGTTTTAATGAGGTCTTTCGAGTGGAGGAGACGATATGAGAGAATCTCGCAGAAGACTTCAAACGACACTTTGATTTTGGGCCGGGTCCACAAAAATGAACAATTATTATGGCCCAACATAGGCCCAATAAAAATATACGAGGTGACAAGTTAAACCATTCTTCAATACACTGATAAAGTGAAAAATTCAAAACCATCTAATATTGCAATAAAGATGACTTAAGCACATATTCATATAAAATTCTATTATATCGATAACATTCATTCCCATTACAATATCAAATTAAGCATTCCTTCAATGAAAATTCTAATATCGTCATACATACTAGATCCATATGCGATTAATTATCTTAATTTAACTTGGAACAAATTGTAAAAAAATATATAAAAAATAATAAAAATTGAATGAAATATGGAATTCTATTTTGCATGATAAAATGATGGTTGTATGACAAAAAGAAAACTCGTGACTTTTTGTTGCTCTCATAGGAAAGTTGTCGATCCATTCAACCGCTGGGTCAACTGCAAAATCGCAGTTACGCGACTAAAACGCCCGACCGGGCGAATTCAAAGGAGGTAATCGCCGACCCGGGCGAAAGGCTACTGCATGGCCTCGCGGGAACGCCCGACCGGGCGTTTAGTTGAAATCAGAACGCCCGACCGGGCGAACTTTCTGGACTCCGCATGCACAATATGGAAACGCCCGACCGGGCGTTTAGCGACATCAAAACGCCCGACCGGGCGAACTCTCTGGAATCTCAGCTATGCATTTCCGACGAACTTCCAGCTTCTAACACCCGAAACTACACTCAAAGCACGACTTGGTGAGTTATAATTAACATGAAATCCGGGGTAAAGAATAGGAAATAAGCTTCGCATCAAATACCCCAAACTTAAGCTCTTGCTCGCCCCGAGCAAGGTACATTTTTTAGCACAAAAACTCAACGCAAGTCTACCCCGCAGAGAAATTTTCATCACAAAGAATCATGTAGGGACGTGAGTGACAAAATCTAAACCCCAACATTTCCAATCGAGATTTCCCACTCTCAAGAACAATCACTCATCCCCCTAGAACGTCAAGTTAAGGTGCACTTCAAAATAAGTCCAAGCATGCGATCAAACAACTCAAACCATCATCATTGACTCATTAAGCAATACTAACCACATAGACTCACAGATTTCAAATCGAACCTCTTTAACTCTACCAAGTTCTTTACACAACATCCACAAGCATCAACGATAAGGTCCAAGGTCTTATTTCAAGGTTGTAATGGGGCTAGGGACGAGGTAGGATAAGTATGGATAGTGAGCTCAAAGGCTACACATTTGAGTGCCAAAATCTTCCCTCCTACAACTTCCTTCCAAAGATTAACCAACGAAAAATTACAACCAAACCCACACTCCCCCAAACTTGAGATCTATTCCAGACGAGATTACACAAACAAACATAGAAGCTCTATCTTTAATTCATCAACTTATTTCTTTTTTTGTTTTTGTTTTTGTAAAGACCTCGACTTTTGTGAATTTGGAGGTCGTCTTTTTCTTTTTCTTGTTTTTTTTTTCTTAGAACTTCATTCTTTTCACCTTCTATCAAGTCTAGAAAAGTCTACTCTTTACAATTCACCACCCACACTCAAACTCAAACCACAAAGCTCAACTTGTATTTAGCACCCAAATAGTAGCAAGGTCTATCGATGAGGCTAAAATTAGGCTTATTTCAGTGGCTAAGTGTTTGGCTAAGTGTTTACACAAAGAATAAGAAATTAAGCTCAAGGTGGCTTCTAGGGGATCATTTGATGGACTAGGCATGTGATCATTTGGCCATGGAGTTCATCCTAGTGCCTTATCCTCCCAAATCGTTAACACAAACGAACGCAAGCACTTCACTCGATAAAGCAAATCAATCCAAAATAATTTCCACAAGTCATGCGATTTTCATACTCTCCTCAACTTAAGAAATCGGATGTAATCACAACATGCTCTTTCAAATAAATTCATGCACCCATTCCATTCATCCTAAGCTTCAAAGATCAAGTAAGATCAAGCAAGATTTCCTAACCAGAAAGCCGAAGATAAAGCATGCACCCGTCAACTACATAGATTCAAAACATCTTTATCACGCAAAACACCCAAAAACAAACATCACAAATCATTCATAACCCCCCCAAACTTGAATGCGTCATTGTCCTCAATGCATGCAAAAAAGACAAATAAAGTAAAGGGAAAGGAAACTCCCCCAAACTTGGCATGACGTCCATAGTGCATTCGGGTGGGAGGGTGGGTGTAAAAATCCTTTGCAGGTGTGCTTCCTCCTAAGCTCCAATCCTAACTCCCAGTTGCTCCTACAAAAAGAACAAAAACTACAAAAAGAAACACTCAATTCAAAATAAATGTTGGAGGAAAGAATTGAGCAAACAAAACCTCCAACATATGAAATCAAAAATAAAAACAAAAAAACTTGGGTTGCCTCCCAATCAGCGCCTTTGTTTATAGTCGTTGGCTCGACCTTCTTCATCCTTGTCTACCTCTATCCAGGCTCCAATAGGCGCTTCCCCGCCTTCTCTTGCTTGATCACCACATTCTCTCCATCTACTCGAAACATGACCGTATTTGTCTTGGTCTCTATCACAACATCACCGGTTGCTAAAAATGGCCTACCAAATAGGATAGGCATATCCTTGTCCTCTTCCATCTCTAGGACAATGAAGTCAACCGGGAGTACAAATCTATCAACCTTCACCAAGACATCCTCGATGATACCTTTTGGTTTCACAATTGAATGATCCGCCAATTGTAGGTCAATGTCGATTGGTTCAATCCTCGCTTCTAGACCGATTGACCGTGCGGTTTTCAGAGCCATCAATGATATTCCCGAGCCTTGATCAAGTAGGCACTTTGGGAACTCCTTATCTCCCATCTCACATGGGATCACACAGCTTCCAGGGTCTCTTCTCTTTGCCGGCATCTTTCCCTTCACAAATTGTGAGCAAAATGCGCTCAATATCACCACACCATCGTCTTGTATCTTCTCCTTTTTCGCAATAAGATCCTTAAAAAACTTGGAGAATTTAGGAAAGTGTAGGAACAAATCCACCAGGGACACATCTACATTAACTTTCCTGATAATGTTCATCATCCAATCGAGTCCTTTCTCTTGAATTATTTTCCTACCCTTCTTCTTATTCTCGACTGGGAAAGGTGGTGGCGGGATAAAATCTGGAAAATTAAATGGACACTTCGGGTCCATTGCCGGACTTAGTGGATTCTTCTTGTGGATATCACTCATGGTTGACTCTTCTTTTTCTTGTTGACATTCCCTAGCTTCGGTAGTAGCCCACTCAATCCCCTCGTCCGCCCCTGCGTGCGAGGTTTGTGAGCCAAACACTTGTCCGCCCCTGCGTGCAAGATGTTCGAGCCATTTTGTGCATCTAGCATGATTGGAGACTCAAGATCCTTTCCACTTCTTAACTTAACTGCCTTGCACTGTTCAAAACCTTTAGGATTGGGCACCGTATCACTCGGGATAGCATTAGGAATTCTTGTGTGAGATGCTGTAGCAATCTGCCCAATTTGAGTCTCGAGATTCCTCAATGTAGCCTCCATCTGACCAAACTTCTCTACCGTCCTTTCTTTGAAGCTCTCATTCTCCTTTTGACTCTTGGTCATGAAGGAGAGTATCTGTCCCAATTGATCTTCTACCGATGGCTTCTTCTCATAACCCGGGGGTTGAGTGTTTGTCCTCCATTGGTTCCCCGAGTTGTTGCTAGGACCACTTTGATTCCAGTTCGATTGCTGAGGCCTCCAATTCTGCTGATTGCTGTATTGGTTGCCTTGGTTAAACCCTTGGCCATTGTTGCCAATGTAGTTCACATCCTCGATTGGTGGTCCTTGAAGACTAGAACATTGATCAGTATGATGCCCTCCTTGACACAATCCACATCTCATCACTGCCACTGCTTGGGGTTGAGGAGTCAGTTGCAGCGATTTCACTGCCTTTGTCATCGACGACATCTGGGTGCTTATATCTGCCAATTGAGCTTCAATTGCAGATACTCTCTCTGCATCCTTTGTAGCACCGAATGTGTCTCCTCCTTTCTCCGCTGCTCTCCTTGGGTTGTGCCAGTTCCGTTGATTGTTAGCCAACCTTTGGAATAAGGCTCTCACCTCCTCATGCGTTAAGTCATCCAGGTTTCCATTAGAGCCTGCAGTAACTAGTCCCGTGCCTTCATTGTTGAGTCCCTTGTAGAATTTCAAAAGGTCATGCCCCGGAGCTAGACCATGGCTCGGGCATTTCCTTATCAAGTCTGTGAATCTCTTCCAAGCTTCTGCAAAGGACTCATCATACTTTTGTTGGAAAGAAGTGATCTCTTCTCTCAATTTCTCGATCTTCATCGGGGAATTATATTCTAAGAGGAACAACGTCTTCAACTCTTGGAATGTTTCAATGTTGTAGCCCGGTATAGAGTCATACCAAGCTCTTGCTTTCTCCCTCAGAGAGAATGGGAATAAACCCTCTTGATCAGATTGTGTTCCACATTCGGGGTCTGTGAGAGTTCGTCAACTCGTAGAAGGCATTGAGGTGGCTCATCGGGTCTTCATCATCCCGTCCATGGAAAAGATTCCCCCATTCACCAAACTAATGTAGTGAGGTGGAATGTTGATGTTGTTGTTCGCATAAGCAAACTCTCCGGGGTACTCAATTCCCGATCTAAGAGTGTCGCCAAACCTCACAACGGGTGGTGGGACAGCGTTGTTGTTATTATTGTCGGCCATCGACTCAGCTTCCAGATCACTGTCACTATTCTCAAACAATGGGTTATCTCTGATTGGACTCGGCGAATCCTGTTGAATTTCAAACCCGGCTGAACTTCCTGACCCTTTCCTTCTTTGATAACAGAGTAATCCGAAAGGCGGTGTACCCTGAGATCTCGTGTGCATTCACGACTTTCTTTTTTTTTTTTTTTTATCTACACAACAGAAAATACACCAAGCACAAGCACAATATATTTCCTAATTACCGAAAGCGAGACCTCTCGACAACTTCGGGGTAAGTACTATAAAAAGTGTGTGCTTAAGTGAAAAACTAAACTACCTAAAAGCTAAACTAAGAGTTAGCTAAAAATTACCTAAAAAAACACTCCTTCGTCTTCAAGTCCGGACGTGGTAGATGGCTATCACACCGTAGAACACGAACAAAGTACCTAAAAAACTCAAAAAGAAAAAAATCAAACAAAATAAAATAAAAACTAAAACAATTAAGCATAAACAAGCTATTGCCTCCCCGGCAACGGCGCCAAAACTTGATGCGATATTTTAGAGTTCTTAATCAAAGCATAAAGATTATCAAGTTTAATTATTTTAACTCTAATAATACTACACTACTGCAAGAATACAGTATCGTAGTAGTATTTCAAGTGTCGATCCACAGGGAGGCGAGATTGCTTACGCTTATTAAGACTACACAAAGCATAAAAATATTTTGTTTTGATTTTGAGATGGTTAACTAACTTAAACTACTGAAACGAGATTTTTAATACGAGAAAGACAAGTCACTCCAAGTTGCTCACTAAGCTTGCGTTGTTTTACACCATTTACAACGAAACATACGACGGGATTATAATTATCAACCTAATCGCGTGCACTGAACATGTCTACGACGTATAGTTCACAGTCAGCTGAACACTTGTTCCATGAACCAACTTTCAACGACATTTAATTCCTGCGGATGCGCGGGAATAAATGTCGTCTACTATAATCACTTACCTAATCCACTATCAATTTATCCCCTGAACAGTTCTAAATCGAAAGCATACCAACAAACGATCAATCCTAAGCTATGTTAAAGAGACAATAGTTAAGATTTAACAACACTACATCATTAGCAAAAAACGTAGCATTTTAATTATCAAACACATTGTTGGTATCAAACATATGATTCAAGGTGTTAAAACAAATACACAAGCCTAGATTACAACTCGGAGCAACAAAGAGAGCCTAGCCTATACACATGGTAGAATGTAGAAATAAAACCATAGGTGTGATGCTCTCGTCGAGTGGAGTCGGGATTCGGGAATGGATGGTCAGAATAATGGCCGGAATGCCTTCCTTCTCTTCTTCCTCTCCTCCTTTCTCTCCCTCTGTCTTTTTCTATGTCTCGTCTCTCCCTCCAATTCATTTTCCCAGTTTTTTTTAATCCTTCAACCGCTGGGTCAACTGCAAAATCGCAGTTACGCGACTAAAACGCCCGACCGGGCGAATTCAAAGGAGGTAATCGCCCGACCGGGCGAAAGGCTACTGCATGGCCTCGCGGGAAACGCCCGACCGGGCGTTTAGTTGAAATCAGAACGCCCGACCGGGCGAACTTTCTGGACTCCGCATGCACAATATGAAAACGCCCGACCGGGCGTTTAGCGACATCAAAACGCCCGACCGGGCGAACTCTCTGGAATCTCAGCTATGCATTTCCGACGAACTTCCAGCTTCTAACACCCGAAACTACACTCAAAGCACGACTAGGTGAGTTATAATTAACATGAAATCCGGGGTAAAGAATAGGAAATAAGCTTCGCATCATAGCATCAACATCATCATTGGCTCAATCAGTGAGTGCTGGACCTTCATCTTCGACAATCATGTTGTGCATGATAATCCATGCGTACAGGATATCAGCGATGCTGCCAATATACCACAGTCGTGATGGACCCTTCACCACCGCCCATCGAGCCTGGAGCACACCAAATGTCCGCTCCACATCCTTGCGCGCTGCCTCCTGACGACCCACAAAATAGATCTTCTTTTCTTCTGTTGCGCATCTGATCGTCTTCACAAAGACGGGTCACATAGGGTATATCTCATCCGCCAAATAATAGCCCATATTGTGCTGGTTGCCGTTGGCGACGAAACTGACGGCCAGACCAACACCCATGCACTGGTTGTTGAAAAGAGCGATGACTGGAGGACATTGATGTCGTTGTTCGACCCGGCTACTCCAAAATACGCATGTCAAATCCACAGCCGGTAGTCAGCTACCACTTCAAGGATCATCGTGGGATTCTTGTCCTTGAAACCGGTAGTGTACACCCCTTTCCAGGCGGCGGGGCAGTTCTACCACTCCCAATGCATACAATCTATGCTGCCCAACATTCCCGAAAACCCGTGCTGACTCCCGTGCATATCCATCAGAGCGTGACAATCTTCGGGGGTAGGCTTCCGAAGATACCTATCCCCGAATATCTCCCTAACGCCCTCACAAAAATACTTCAGACAATCGCGGGCAGTCGTCTCGCCGATGTGGAGGTACTCATCGAACATGTCGGCCGCACCTCCGTATGCCAGCTGCCTGATTGCGGCAGTGCACTTATGTATGGGCGTGTGGCCGAGTTTACCAACTACATCATCCATCATCATGAAATACTCGTATCGACGCTCTAAAGCTCCCACGATATGCAGAAATAGCGAACGATGCATCATAAAACGTCACCGGAACATGTTCTCCCCAAACCGCAGCTCTGGAGCGAAGTAGTCCTCATACAACCGACGGTGTGCAGCAATGTGGTCCCGGGGTACTATAGTTCGACGATGGATGGGTCGAGGTACCGTCGGCTGCTGCAAGACCGCTTGTATCGCGCAATTTATCTCCCTGGACGTAACGGCCCGCAACTGTTCTCTAATTCGCCGACGTACGTCATCAGAAATTCCACCACTACCACCCGCACTACTACCACTACCACTACCACTAGCCATTCTGGATATATAAAAGAAACGTAGAGAGAGAAAAACTCGTTAAAACAAGTGGTGCGAATGAAATGAAGTTCAACGAGCCGTATATATAGAGTTTTTTTTTATAAAAAAAAAAAGAAAAATCGGGACGTCCACCGGGAACCCGCAATGGCGCACGTCACGACGGACGTCGTCGGAAAGCCGCGGATCTACGGTGTCCGCAGCGGACGTTTGCATCCGTCCCTCCCATGCCTAATGGCGGACGTCCCGCACGCCGGTCAGACGTCCGCGGGGACAGCCGCCATTAATGACTTTGGATTAGAGAAATCAAGTGATGGGCAATATAAGTAAATTCATAGTTACCTAAAATAAAAGTAAATGCGTAATATGGCTTGTGCAATTTCATCCTATCAGTGATAGTGTGCCTTAAAGGGATGAAGATTCTACACTCACATTTTAATAAATTATGGAGTACTGTGTTTTTCGAATAAAATTATAGTTAGGCTATGGAATCAAACTTATCTCTTAATCCGTTATTAGTTTGGAGTCTAAGTTATATCGTCGTTCATTAGATACTTCTATCAAATATGCCATATACTCTCCATTATTTAATGCAAACAAAGTACTAGGAGTATTAAAATAAGAGAGATGACAGAGAAAGCCTATTGACAGCAGACAAGAAGATAAGGTTAAACTCAATTTAATTGATCAAACCTTGAATTGTATGAATTCACGGAACATATATGACACCATACTATCGACGTGGCTTAAAAACTCCGTATATTTTTATATATGGACAAATATAATTGAAATGAAGTTTAAAGTTAGGACTGCATTATTCCCCCAGTTCATGTTAATAAAACATGTCACTGCTTATAATTTGATGTTGGACTTTTCACTGCTTCTATGGATTCTTCAATTTTTCAAATTTTCAATTTTTAGAGCATGCGCAGCGGTGGACGGATGGCGTTCGTCCGTGCCAGCATTATTCCCCCAGTTCATGTTAATAAAACATGTCACTGCTTATAATTTGGTGTTGGACTTTTCACTGCTTCTATGGATTCTTCAATTTTTCAAATTTTCAATTTTTAGAGCATGCGCAGCGGTGGACGGATGGCGTTTGTCCGTGCCGCTGGCACGGACAAGCTTCACCGCCGCTACGCTTTTCACTGCTTCTATGGATTCTTCAATTTTTAGAGCATGCTCAGCGGTGGACGGACGGCGTTCGTCCGTGCCGCTGGGACGGACAAGCTCCGCCGCTGCGCTCGCGCCGCTGGCACGGCGCTGCTCGCTGCGAAGAGCACGTCCGTGCCAGCGAGCAGGCGACGTGGCGGCAAGCGATTGGGCAACGGCATAGCCGTTGCCTTTGAATTTTTTTTATTAAAAATCGGTTTTTAATTAAAAAAATAAAAATAAATAAATAAAATTTTCACTTCCCAAAAAAATATATCCGTTTATTACCGTTTTTACCACTTTTTATTTATTTTTTTCCCCAAAAATACACATTTTCATCTATAAATACCTCCACTTTCACACCCAAAAATTCACACCAAACTACACAATTCTCATCTTCATTCTCCCATATCCATTCTCAATCTTTCTTCCACTCCTACACCATAACAATGTCCGGCCACAGCGATAACCCCCGGGCTCCGGTTGAACCCCGAATGGTTTGGTTCACCACCGTTTCCTAGTCCGAAAACGAAATACTCGGCCCCTCCTCAATTATGTAATTTTTAATTTTTAGGATTTTAATTATGTCTTTTTTATTTTATTTGTAATATTTATTGTGGTTTTTTAATGAATTTTAAATTGAATTGTGCTCGTCCTTGCGGAAGAGCACAGCTGTGGGTGTTGTGCTTTTGCCAGAGAGCAGGCAGGAATAGTGGCGCCGGGCCAACAACCGTGCTCGCTGGTAAGAGCACGGTTGTGGATGCTCTTAGAGTTCACGTTATATTAGTATAAGTAAGCTCGGACTGTAGACAGTCACTAAACAATAGGAGTACAATAATAAAATGGCACAATGTATAAAAACTCAATTAAACCTACAAAAGGTTTCATGACTCAATTAAGATTTAAAAAAATGTGATGTTCAACGAGTATGATTCTTATATTAGCAAGTGTGATGATGAATCGGAAAACTGAAATAAAAAACTACTCCCATTAATAAGATTAGCTCTATTTATCCCAAGATCGATTTCCAACTTCAACAAATGCTGTGTTCAGGAATGTCACGAAAACTTCATTTCATAAGATTATTTATTAGAATTTCATTTCATAAGAACAATGATTATGCAAACATCAGCAGTTGATGATTGTATAACTTCATTACAAGCAAACATTACCAAATTTTTCTAAGGTGAAACTAAGTTTAGATGCGATGCAAACAAGTGAGGTTTCATTAGTGTTGTGAGAAGCTCGAAAAGAAAAAGGGATGCTTAGCATACAAAAAGATCATGCATAAATTTAACTTAATAAGTGTAAGGCAGACATAATATTTATATGTGTGACTATTTCGCCACCATATCTACTCCCTAGCTCCGTTCCTTGTTAATAGATGCATTTCTTTTCGGCACGGAGTTTAAGAATAGTGTGTTAAATGGATGGTGAAAAAAGTAAGAGAGAGTAAAGTAAGAGAGATGAAGAGAGAATAAAGTAAAAAGAAGAATTACTTTTTGCTAAAAATAGAAATGACTCAATTAACTTGGAACTTCTCAAAATAGAAAAATGACTCTATTAACATGGAACGGAGGGAGTATCTAATTGCTTATATATGGTAACTCTTTACTTGTGAAACCCCTTGAGTTGAACAGCAATACACATACTATTATATTGAGAAAAAACTGCAGGAAACGTACTTCCTGTATTGTACTGGCACGAGACGACCAGTTTAAGTTATCATCAGTTTCCTTCGTTTTTCGCCTTTGGCCGGTATGCAAAACCTGTATGTACATATAGAAGTTAAGAGTCATTAATAAACCATGTCAATCAGAATACTTATTAGTATCTTGGAATTAGAGGGTATTTTGGTAGATTCCATATGCTATTTGGATTGTATGTTGTATGCAGCCAGTATAACTATATATGGTCACTAAAACAAGATATCAAATTACAAATTTGCTCGTAATTGACTAAGCAACCATCTACTCAGAAACTTGCTTCCCACTTCCCAGGAACACCAAGGCGAAAAGCAAGAAAATAAGTAAAAAGGAGATGGAGAGAGATTTCATTGACCAATCTATTGGGGAGTTAGATATTTGTAAAGATTTCTGTATGAGACGAGGGGCGGGTCTTACCAATGGTGCTGTGTAAACCTGGCATTAATTTCCTCCAAGCTTTGCTGCTCATCCAACAAATGCAACTCATTCTGGATAGGATCTAAGACACCAGATTCTTTTGGGAGAATCTTTATTATTAGCATCTCAATTTCACTAGCTTCCAAGGATGTCTGCATAGCAACATACTGCAGGAGATGTGGTTTTGAAACTATTCAGAATCTTCATTATGGCCCAAATGGCTGAATGAAAGATAAAGAATGAGACATTGAGTCTGAACCTGGCATAAGTGTCTCACTGGTGATGTGGGGCTGCAGCAGAGATAAGGTCGCTTCAAGCTGGTCTTCTCATGTAATGAGACAATCATGAGACAAATTTTCAACTGAAACTTTGTTAGGAATAAGTTGCAAGTCCCTATGATTAAGAATATACACCCCCACCCCCAAACAAAGAAAAACAAAGGTTAAAACTTATAGACTCAATTTCCAAGATATATGAGGAGAAACATGTAGTATTACCACTTCATCGCTTTCATGTAAAGATTTGAGACGATTAGTCAGCTTTGACAACCGGCTACCCCTAGTCACCCTACCATTTTTCCAATTCAGGCCACCATGTCGAGTATTACTGCGATTGCGACCTCTTCACCAGGGAAGAAGTTCTGTACTTGCTGTACTTGCAAGAGGTGTAGAAGATGCACAAAGTATTCCTCAGGTTGCTTCTGAATCATCAGCATCATCTACACTAGCCCCTGGTCATGGCTTTGAAGTCCGAGCTCCTCCCCATCTTTTGTATCTCTTTGCTTTGGGTTCAGAGTGCTCGTCAGTTGATGATGAGTCTTTACTCTCATCATGCCCATTAATACCTTCCTCTTCGTCAGATCCATGGCGTTCAGCAGCACGGTTTCTCCGATCTCTCAAATTTCGATAATTGCCCTGCGTCCTGACAAATGTTGAAGATGTAGTCCCAGAGCTTCAGCTTGACGGCGGAAAGTCTGTGCAATTGAAGCTTGGATCTGTTGTAAAACAGAAAGTTTAGGCTAGTTTCAATTTTGCACCAGCCAATTTCAAGAAAAAAATGCTTTGTAAGGCAACATCATGAGGCATCCTAATGATGCCGACAACCAAGATAGAAGGTTCATTCAGGCACTTTTCCAGTGATAACTTCATAAAAAAGACAAGCCACAAATTATTCCACATTGGACCTCACAGCCCAATGAGAGAATGATGTATCTTAAACCTAAATGAACTAAATTCCTTCATATATGCATGCTTGAAGTCTGACACTAAAACCTTCATCTGTTCACCTGCTTATTGCGAGCTCTCTCCTCTTCATGGACAGCCAATTCCTGTTGTGAATTGAATCAGTTGGTGAGAAAGCAAAAATGTAAATTTTAGAGTTTCCACAAGAAGAGTGGATAATTTTTTTTCCCATACCTCTTCCTCATACTCATTGATATCTGGATAAAGAGCTGCAATCAGGGCATCATAATTTGGCTCATCTCTCAGAGAACGTCGACTAGCACAATGAGTCCGACAAGCAGGACATTCATTGTTGCTGTAGAGAGATCAATGTTATAGAAAAACTGCAAGAACACTTCCCAGGTATCAAATGAAAAGAAGCACAAGAAAGTACCCAAGTCGCATGGATTTGTCAATGCACTCTCTGCAAAAGCGGTGCAAGCATTCCATGACTGTTCTTGTCTTCCTAATGATGCCTATCAATAAAATGTTTTAAACATCCACGGGACAAGTTGTACACAATAGATCTTAGATTATCTCTACTAAGCTCTCTAGTAACGAAAAAGAAGCATTATGCACGGTAATTAATGATCAATAAGGAGCTGAAAATCTTCATGGTAGTTCTCAACCATTTCCAGTATTCCTGAAGCTTTATCAGATAGTTTGCATAAAAATAACTGTTAGAGATGAGTAGTTCTATTGGATATCTTACGGAAACAAGAAAAAATTGAAGTCTCATCAAAAATTAACAAAAAGAAGTATAAGGTCAAGTTCCAGCATAACGCAGCTCATGAGATACTCCCAAAAATTACAGCCAACTAAAATACCATCAAATCAATATGTAGCAACAAACTATGCATGGTATTGGTAGTTGGTACTTTCCTTTGAATCTTTGCATTCTCTCTTTGTTTTGGATTTATTAGCATACTCTTCTTTACTTTACCATTAATGCAGCATACTTCACATCTACAATGACATAAGTGACACTGACACAAACCTTCGTAATTATAATTACGTGCAACTGGGAGATTTTTTTTGCAAGAACTGACCTGGTTGAGTGTAAAAGTAAAAGCATGCGTAACTAGCTGTGATGATGTGCATCGAGAAGTGTATGTGCACATTAGTCACATAAAAAAGGAAACTTTTAGACAACAGAAATTTTTGATCTCACGGAAGGAGAAGAGTTCAGTGCCACTAAACTGAGCGCATACGGCATAACTTCAAGAAAAATATTCCAAATAATCATATGTTGCTGCCATAATTGCCTATTGGCACTCAAACATAGCTACATATCTGAAGGACCAAATTTAACTCGAAGCACTAACTAACGTTGATCATTTCAGGCATCACAACTGAACCTCAACAAAGCAGAGAAAACAGATGTTTACTTAATTCCGAAACACTAAGATTAAAATACATACCTAAACATATTGGACACTGGACTTCTTTCCGCACTTCAGCCAGTTTCAGGACAATAAATCTGAGGTTCAACAACATAACATATTGGGAGATTCTTTATCAATGGAGTAATATATAACGTACAAACTGTATCTTTGCACCAAGACTACGTGCAATCTAAAATAAGAATTATAGTCATGACATGGCCATTCAGAAAATCAACTGTTACTATGCCATATTCAAATCTAACAGCAAAATCACAAAAGCCACATAAGGTTGGGAACCCAAAACACAAAATCCATTACAGCAAAGGAAAAACACTAATAATTTTAACACAATTTCCATAAACATAAGTACTAACATGAATTTAGAAAGCTATAGACCATATCAATCTCCAGTAAATTAACTTAAATGTACAGAGATCATAGAGAACACCGAAGCAAAATTACCATTTCCAATTAAAACACCCTCGGAACTCAACCACACCACAAATATCCCAAGTCGCATCACCTCCAAGCAGATCATGCATGATTTCACGTGCCATATTCAATCACTCAAAAAAAAATCACATCGCAGTAGCTAAACTAAATAAAAAATCAAGGATAAAAAAACATCTAAAATATTGAAAAGGAAGAACCTAAAAGAAAAATCCCAGAGATCCTCTTCAAAAAGACCTAATTCAGGACATTCTACCACAATCCTAAGCAGCCAGTCAGCCAGATCTCAAGCTACAACCACACATCTAACACAACAAACATATCTCACATCCCCACGAAAAACCGTAATGTCAAACAAACATGTAAGCCTTAGTGTTCATGCGTGATTGTTCGCGCACATGTATAAAAGAGACACAGATGCATTACTCTTCTTTCTCTCCGCTGCTGGCGGAATCTGAGAACCGAACACAAAAAAAAATCGAAATAAGCTAACCAAACAACAAACGGCAAGGAAATCGGAAACAGAAAATACAGAATAAAACTCGAATATAATGCATGTTCTTTACGTGAACACACAGCACGATCAAGAGTGCACCTGAGGCGTCTTCGTTTAGTTCGCGGATGTGATTCTCGCTGCCTTGCTGCGAATCGTAATCATTCTCTGCATCGGGCGGCGGCGGAGGAGTGCTAATGTCGCGCGGCTGTTTCTGCGCAGGCATTAGGTCGCAGAGATAACGGCGGTGGAGACGAATTCAATGAAGAGAGGGACGAAAATTTGAGTCTTCTTTGTAGAAATAGAATACATCAGTTTTTTTATATGAGCTGCATACCGTTTTACTTTTACCTGTGAGAATTGGGGTTCTTCGCCTCCGGTTCGATTCTGTCCTGTTTCTACAATTTTACTAAATGTTCCAGCCCATTCTCACATGATTTGTCTAAGACAAAAAATTATAATCAGATTTATACAACTTTCATCCAAGATTATATTGATTTGGTCACAAAAATTAGTTTATTTAATTATTGGTAATCTGCCATATTTTTCTTTTTTCTTATTAAATTTTTTATGATATACGCAGTACTATTAGACTAATAGTATTAGTCATTGACAAAGCAAGAATTTTGAGAATTAAGAAGTCCAAGTTTCTATAAGTTTGTGAGCGGTTGGTTCAAGCAGCTAAAAATTCATCGATGTCAAAAGAATGAACAATATTGAAAAACGACAGTAACAACGTCAAAGATTTTATTAATAACACTCTTATTCAACAAGTATTTTAGTGTCAAATTGAGTACTACATATAACATCTTTATTTTTTCCACACATTTACTGTTACCTTTAATTAGAGAATTTCACTATAAAATTCAATGAAAGAAAAATTATAAATTGGATCAATATAAACAACGAGTAATATTAGAAAGTTAGGAGTAGTAAAATTAGCAAATTTTTGCAAGAAAAATTTTAAAAGTTTTAATCGCAAAGAGTGTGAAGCTGAAAATAAAAGGTTATAAGCATGTAAATTGAAAAAGGGATAAATGATCGGAAAAATTATAAACTATTCCCGCAAGTTTGATATTTCCCACAATCTTTAAAATTGGTCGGATAAATCACTAACTTTAATAATTATGTGAACTTAAATAAAATTAAAGAGGTCAAGATGTGCATGTCGCCACTACACCTCAACTAATTCAATAAAATATACTACTCCATATGTTTCCCTGCAACTAATATCGCTAAGTATAAGCACCAAGAACATGGTCAAACCCACATAGACTAGATACCTACTCAAAATCAATAATATGGCACAAATTTAATGTTAGCCATCTCGCCTTACGTACATTTTAACTTCACTTTTGTTCTTCACTAAACTATCTAAGCGAAAAACTAATCTTAAACTAACCAGCACAAATATGGAAAGCAATCTACTGTAAATCTCGACAGTTACCATCAATATAAAGCAATCATAAATCAAACATGGATTGAAATATCTAAACCCATAATATTTAAGCATTAAAACAAACCAACTAAATTGAAGGGAATGTTCGATGAAGAACACTCTAACACCAAATATCTTATCTAGGATGTTCCAGCTGAGCTCACCGATTGTATATTAATAGCTAGGAGTGTAAAAGATATCATATAGATCTAGACGTCCATAAAACAAGCAATAAACGAATAAAAATAAATCTTGGTATAAATTTCTTTCAATAAGCAAAATCCACAATGAATGCTAGTAAAATAAAAGAAGAGAGAAGAAAGTGATCCATATCGTAAAAGAAAAAACTGACAGTAATAAGCAGCAGCTCCTGCTCTAGAATCATCATCTATATTATGTCTTATACATTATGATATTACTCATCATCTGTATCAATATTTTCATTATCAGAAAATACGATATCTTCATCCCAAGGGTATCCATCAACATCATCGATGTCTTATACATTATGTCTTATACATTATGATATTAATTCCTAGTCGATAAGGTAGGCATGTTATATAAACTCTTAACTAATTAGCATTCAAACACATAATTTATCATACTTAAAATAGAATTAATCATCAGTCGAAGACATTGAATCATAATGTAACATCAAAGCCACAAAATCACCTCACTTCACAGCAAATTGGGTCGGTGAAGCCGACAAGGCTTCACCCCAAGCCTAACCACCTTCTACACCCTAAAGCGTGCTTCTATAAACAATTTACTCAGTACCATTACCACTATTTGGGTCATGGTACAGAAAAGCATAAAGGAAAAAGATAAAGATGCTAACCTTTGTGATTAACTCTTCTCTCAACCTGGTGCTGTTCTAAAATGTCCCACAATGACTTAGTAAAGGCCTGTTAAATCAAAAAAACCACACACACATATATTAACCAAATACTGAATTTCTAATTTTAGCCTACAAACAATAAAAATAATAACCAGAGTTATAACATTACCAATTAGACAAACTATGAAAGTCTAGAAGTGTCCGACTCTGAATTAATGTCCAATCAATTAAAATGAATTCGTCATTGTGTTGTATAAAATCGTGATCATGGATTATGAATGAATTTGTTATGGAGCATACTTACATTTGGTGGAACATACTTACATTTCTGAATGAGACAAAGAAACTATTTCAAATATTAAATTATTCAAAGTGATATACATTAGTTAAAAGTTATTACCTACTTAGAAGATTGCAGCGGCAGATTGCAATACTACAGCAATTTTTTGAACTCAACTCCCTCATAATATACTCAAGTTCTAATACCTAATCTACTCTTCGGATGGCTTTCTAAATATTACCAAAAACTTCATTCTAGTTAATAAAAAATTGAAATCAGTAACAAACAATAATCCTAATTAAGCAAAAGTGCCAACTAAACATAAATTCCCCATTAGAATTGATCGAACATAAACTATAACCCTTTTGCCAAGCAATCCAGAATTGGTGCTTCTCTTTGGCCTTATTCAAAATATGAGAGAACACCACACCCACAAGCAAGTAATTGAGCATGCAAAATTTAGATGAGCACTGCGGGATCGAGAGCGATAGAGAGAGGGAGAGAGAAAACCGTGAGAAGAGAAGCAGGGATGGGCAGAAGGCGGCGGCGGCGTCGAGGAGGCAGCGGGAAGTCGAAGCGCCGTGGGAGGAAGGTTTCAGTCGTGCGTTTTGGTGTGTGAGTTGAGTGAATTATATTAGTATTAATTAATAATCTAATTGAGTTCCACACTTCCACTTCCACTTCCACTAAAACAGTGAATTATATTAGTATTAATTAATAATCTAATTGAGTTCCACTAAAACAATTTATTTGTATCCATCTTATATCACGTTGACCATATCAATAAAAGATTAAAAAAAATTAATTTTATTTGCAGCTTTAACAAAAACATCCAATAATTAAATGAGATAAAACTAATTAAAACATTATTTTAACTAAAAATTGTATATTTATCTTGGATTTCATATGAAAGTTTGTTATAAATTTCCTATGTCACTTCTTTTTATTGCAATTCAGTTAACAAAACTAATTCAAAATAATTCAATTAAATTTAAATTTTAGGGATATTATATACATATACACTTTATGGACAGTTATCTTTATTCAGATAACGATAAACGTACATAAAGCATACATACTTAATCGTATTTTTTTCAACATTATACATTGAAAATTAATTTATAAATATGAATTAACATAAAATAAATTATATGCTAATCATTACATAATATTACTTCCGTCCTCAAATAATATGCACTTTGGGTTCATCACAGAGTTTAATGTAAAGAGAGATGTAGAGAGAAAAAACAATTAAAGTATTGTTAGTGGAGAATAGGTCTCACCTCATTAGAGAGAAAAGACTTTTCAAAATTATGAAGTGCTTATTCTTGAAGAACGGAGGGGGTATATTATTATAATTTAAGAAAATATTAAATTTTAACTTAAATATATACAAATTTAAGAAAATTATATTGTTTTATTTAAAAATTGTACTCCCTCCGTTCTATGATAGTTGAGTCATCTTTCTAATATTCTACCATAGTATTAGAGTCATTTCTCTCTTTAGCAAATAGCAACATCTTTTCCCTCTCCTACTCAATTCAATCTCTTACATTATTAATATTATCTCTACTTTTCTGTGTTTACTACTTTAATATCTCTTCATTTAATATACTTTAATATCTCTTTCTTAATAATCGTGACAAAAAGAAACGCCTCTACTACCTCGAAATGGAGGGAATATATTTATTTTGGATCAAACTCGAAAACTTGTGATAATTTGTTATAAATTTCCTATGTCAATTCTTTTGTATTACTATTAACTAATAACAAAAGTAATTCGTATATAATTCAATTAAATTTAAAATTTAGGGGTATTATGTACGTTTATAGTTTATGTACATTTATCTTTATTTGGATAACGATAAACTTACATAAATTGTACGTACATAATCGAACTTTTTCAACATTCTCCATTGAAAAAAAATTATTTTAATTAAAAATTATATATTTATTTTGGATCAAACTCGAAATCATGTAAAATTTGTTATAAATTTCCGATGTTACTTCTTTTGTATTGCTATTAACTAATAACAAAACAAATTCATAAATAATTCAATTAAATTTAAAATTTAGGAGTATTATGCGCGTGTATAGTTTATGTAAACTTATCTTTATTCTTAGTATTTTCCATTACAATTGTTTTTTTTTTCAAAACCCTAGCAGCGGAATAGTAGCGAACATTCCCTGCTATTAACTACTGACGGACAGAAATCCGTTGCTAAATTTATTTAATTTCATAATTTTTGTTTTTTTGAATAAAAAAATAATAATAGCAGCGGATATGTCTGCTACTATTTTCTAGCGGATGCAAATCCGTCGCTATATCTATTAAATTTTGTAATTTAGATTTTTATTAATAAAGAAATAAATATTAGTAGCGGATGTGTCTCCCACTAATTTCTAGCGGACACCTATCCGTCACTAAATCCGTCACTAAATATGGCGCGCTATTATGCCACCAAATTTTATTGAATATCCGTTACTAAATCCCTTACTAACGACTGCAACGGATATTCCGTTACAAAATCCGCTACTAATAGTGTCAGATGAATATCCGTTGCTAAATCGCGTGTTTTTGTAGTGAGTCGAGGAGCTCGTAACCAAATATTTGATCCATAAATCTCTCTTCGTGTGCGTCATACCCGTGATTTTAGACATATTTTGTGAAAATTGCATACGGAAAAAAAACGAGATTCAAATATATGCATATAATTAAATAAAAATTGCATAATTTAACAAAGTTATAACCATATATAAATATAGAAAAATGATAAGCTACATACCTTATGTGAGCACTTTATATGAGCATTGTAATCGTTTGATGGATGTATAGATTTGTTTGTTTTGTTTTATATATTTAGTTTGATTGTAATACATTAAAAAAATGTCATTGATATTTTTTATTTTACAAAATTCATAAAAATCAAAGTTCGGTTTGTTCATAGTTTGTTATTTTATTCATTTATTTGAAAGTTATAAAGAAACAAACAAATTGATCATTCATTTTTATGAATTTTATAAAATCAAAGATGTTAATGCATTTTGTTATATTTATATAACAAAACAAACAACATTAAATGTGTATTAAACAATGATGGTGTTCATATAAGGTACGTAGCGCATATCATATCCATACAAATATATTTATAAAATCAAACGATATTCTACATATGATAAACCATCATTCTACACTAATACAACAACATTCTTCTGTATAAGTCGTATTGATCTTGTGGAATGCATAATTTGGATGGATGGATGATGATGATACGATTACAGAATAAGCTTAACTACTGGAGTATTTAATTTTCGGTGGATTAATTAGTTCGAGATAATTAGCCTAATCCAAGGACATTGCATTAGAGATATAGCTTTAGCTTGACAATTTAGGACATAAAATAATTATCTAGCTTGAAATTTTGCACACAAATTAATCAATCTTGCATTATTCTGCTGGTATTAATTAACTAGACTTTTCTAACATCACAACCCTATAATCTTAATTAAGGCGCGCGGTGATAATATTCAAGACGTAGTTTTTAGGTTTGTTTTTTAGAATCTTATTTCAGCATTTTTGTGCAGCCATATATTACTAATGAGAGGATAGACGTAGGAGCATACTTTTTGTCTCATGGAAAACTCAATTAAATTAAATGGAAAAGGCAATTAAATTAAATTTGTTCTAATTAATGAATAGAAGTTTGTATATTGTTCAAGATGATAATGAAAAATTAATGACATTTCTTTTTCATGGGTAATTAGTCACTTTGTGTGAAGTTGATTTTAAATCTAATTAAAATGTACATATTGGTCCATGTTTATTACTTTGAAACATCAAATTATATTAGTAAATAATCAATAGCAAATCAATGTCGTCGAGATGAATAGGCCTATTATATACTCCCCCTTCGTCCCTGAAATTTTCACATCTTTCCATTTCCGTCCCTCCCACAAAATTTGTCACATTTCACTTTTTACCATTTTTTGTAGTGGACCCCACATTCCACTGACTTATTATCCTATCAACTTTTTCAAACCATTTTCATTACATTTATTAAAACTCGTTCCCGGTCAAACTGTGACAAAATTTGGAGAGATAGAGGTAGTATGATTAAGATGATATGTGTGTGTACTTGATAACAAGATGATATTGTGAATAATAACTTTAAAATGTGTGTGTGTACTTGATAACAAGATGATATTGTGAAAATTAATTCAAAATGTTAAAACTTATTTGAAAACAAAATTTGATCGACTAGTAGATTTATTAGAACAAATGAGACGTCGGAGTACATTAATTTAGATATTTTTCAATACGAATACTAAATAAAGCAAGTATTTAAGAAGACCAACAATTTTTCAAATCTGCACATCACTATACATAATCAGTTAAACATATTGATCATGTATTTTTTTTCACAAGAACACAAATAAATTTGTATACAAAATCGAAAAAATCTAAACATTCCATGTACTTTTCTTGTGATTATTGAAAAAATAAATAAAATCATGCAGAAGAATCAAACACCGGATTGATTACAGTCGGACCATTGATTTGCACCAAACGAAGAACCCGCTCGATCTCCGCCGCCACCGCTACCGCCGCCGCCGCTGCTCCACATTCCGGCTGCTGACGCAGCCGAAGAGCTGGTGGCGCCGACGTTGTTCACGCTTGGCGTCCAAGAACTAAAACTCCCCGGCTGAATTAAGTTTTGCTGCGGCGGAGAGCGTAGACGCGCCGCCGCAGCAGCCGGAGAATTCAACATCCCTTGCAAAAGAGCCATATTCGAACCGAAACGACTTCCTCCGCCCATAGCCGCCGTTCCTTGATTGATTCCAACGGACTGCATTGCAGCCAAGGAAGATAAAAACGAGCCGCCGTCGTAGAAGCCGCCGACGAACGGCGGCGGCGCCACCGGCCGCGTGACGACAGCTCTCGGATTCGGTGCGGCCGGTGGCGGCACGCCTCGAGGCCTCGGAATCAAACCGGTTGAAGGGAGAGGCGGAGGAGAAGAGGGGGATGAAATCCTGGGGCGCTTGCTTTTCCGGTAGCCGCCGCCGATGGGGACGTTCCTTAGGGTTCCGCCGTGAGTCCAATACCTCCGGCAAGATTTGCAATAGTATCTTGGTTGAGAGAGGCTATAGTTGTTGTAGTAACAAAACTTGGTGTTGGTGGAGTCGCACCGCGGGCACCTCGGAGAGGGCTCGAGGGCGTGGGTGGCCGCCTCTGGAAGCTGAACCCGTTGCTCGGGATCTTGTTGATGAATGAGACCCTCTTCATTTCCTGCTCCATCCATGTTTTTTTAGCTTAGAGTTTTTTGTTTTTTTTTTTTGAAAAATAGGGTTGTTTTTGTGGTGTGTGATTATGATTGAAGGGTAAATATATAGTGTGTTGTTGAATGTATTGGAGTGTAGAAGGTTTAAATTGTTTGTGGGTTGATTCACCTTTTTAGTATTATTTCAACGATTGGGATATGATTGTAATCCACAGTATGTAGGGATTATGACAATTAGAAATAAGAGGCAAACAGATATTATGGCATTAAATATGCATAATATATACGGGTGTTATTTCATTTTTGTAATACTCGACATAAACAATGGCGGTAATTGTAATAATCTGTTGCAATCCCCATGTGAAATTTAATGTTTTCTTGCAATTCTAATATCAAGATCTCTGCAGATTTTGTGTGGTAAAAGAAGATTAAAGGAATGAGGAATTAATAAGATAGAGAAAGGTGAGGGAGGAAGATACATAAGAGAAAAGGGCTAGTTGCCCTTAATTATATTAATTAGCTTTTTATTAATGCTTATTACTTAATAAGAAATGGTATGTAATGCAAGGCAATAATAATAAGTTGATTTTAGGGATAGCAAAATGTGATTTATTGTGGTTAATGAAACATGACATTCCAACAGGGAAAAAAAGTGAATCTATGTGACCATATTAAGGCCAGTCACAGAAGAATGTGATAATAAATACGGATTGAGTACTATAATTACTAAAATAATACTAATAAGATTAAAGTTAGTTGTACGGCTTTACTGTTTTTACTACTAAACTCTTCTCATTAAAATCTTTTATTTTCATGCTTTCTATTCAGATTAATATCTTCAAATAATATTAAAATTGGTCACAATGTTTTAGGTTATGTTTTTATTGATTTTAATTTAGTTTTACTTTTTTAGTGTAATTTAAGTTTAAGATTAATTATTTAGTTCTCCTTTTTTTCTTCAATATATCGTATTATAAACGAAATTAATACTAGTATTTTGTAAAACTAAGTTTTGATACCCTAATATTAGTCGAAACCATGAGAATGATGTTAATCTAATAACATTATTAATAATATATTTACTACTATTATTAATGTATTGTTGGAAAATTATACTATTGTTTATAAAATATCATATAATAGCATCATATCCTATTTTAATATTACCACTTATTTTTAAATATATATCGTAGTATTTTTCATATCTTAATATAGAAATGATTACTTTCTATATTGAAAGATGTAATTCATTTTATGGTATTTTGGGGATTCAACTGATATAAATTACCTAAAGTAAAAATTTGTAAAATTTAATTAATCTTAAATTTGATTGTATAATTGGATATTTCAATTAATTTTTTATTTAATTAAAAAAATACTAGGTGATTTTGCAATTGGTTTATTTTTATTTCAATTTATCTACAATTGAATTAAACATTGAGAATTTCAATTTGTTTTAGAACTAATTGAAAAATAAATATTTCAGTTATCTTATATACTCACTTGAATATACAATTAATTTTTGATATAATTGAATGATTAGACATTTTTATGGAGTAATGTTTTAGATATCTCGATTGACCTTTGATTCAACTAAAAATAAGGTATTTTGGTTGATTTTAGTTTGATATGCAATTTCATTGAAAAGAATGAGAATATCTGAATAAAATATAATACTCAATTGAATAAATGGACGTTTCAACTTATTTTAATTGAAAAAAATGTGGATTTCAATTATTTATAGATTCAATATATTGTTTGATTTAATTGAACTAATGAGGATTCAAACTATTTTTTAATTATGAACAACTTAAGAGAGGCAGTGTAGTAACTTAGTTTTACGAATTAATTATTGAGAATATCAACTAAATCCACTTCATCTAATTGAAGAGAGACGAAGAGAAAAAGTAATTGAAATAATAGTGTTAGTGGTTTGTAGGGTACACTTCCTAAAATAGAAAGTTTAGAAGGTTTCTATTTTTAAAGGAACAGACCAAAATGGAAATAGTTTTTATTTTTAAGAGACGGAGGTAGTATAAGATTTCAAAAAATAGAACAGATTGAAAAAATGCATTGGAAGATAAGTAAATGTATTTGGAGAGAATTGAAAAGGAAAAAAAAAGTGTGTGCGCAGCAGAAGAGAATAAAAAGATAACAAAAATAAGCATAAGAAGATAGACTAAAAATAAAAGCTGCCTTGCATGAAACTTGTGTGGAAATGAGAAGACTGTCACTAGACTACCAATATATAATGGTGGAGTTACGAATTAAACTTAGGAGGAGCAAAATTATATGCAAGCAAGTAATTTCATAATATGAGAAGGGATATTTAAGTAGAAGTTCAGATAAATGTCCAAATTTAGAGAAAAACTAGTACAGATGCAATTTTTGGAGTGAGCATTTGCCCCACTTAAGAGCCACCGTGTTTTCGCCCTTGCCAATGTAGATAGATTAGATGAAATAATTATGTGCATTTGGTGAGTGATATGCAAGTGTGTACGGGGCTGCTAAAGTCCATCGCTCTCGAACGTGTGTTGCCACCCGTCGCTCGACTTTGACCACACGTGTTGAATGGCTTTCTCCATCGTGTTTTTGCGTTGGTGTAATGGTCTTGTTAGCGTTTGAGCACTAAAAGAGTTTGCTAGCTGGAATAGTTTTTGTACTTGGTTTTGTCGCCTTGTGAACTTTTGCTCACTGTTGGTTTGAGCATTTTTTTTTAATTTTAAAAACATCCGTCTGAGAATGGCTCGATTAGCATTGATGGACAACTATCAAGTAATAATGCTTGTTAGCTCATGTAATTTTTTATTGTAGCAACTTACTTTGTAGATAAAAAATAATTTGAGTTTAGATCAACCACAACTATTAAATTGCCAAAGTCATTCGCATTCCTTAACCATTAGAAAACTACTTCCCAGAATTTTTCCCTGCGATGCCGTTATTGATCCCAAACTCAGCTGCATCATGTAATTTTTGGCGATAATATCTTCCTCCCATCTTCATAAAAATGTCAAAAAATGGAAATTTGACCTCACAAAGTGTAATGCCTATCTATAAATAATTTTTGTAAAGGGTAATGCCTATCTATCTATAATAAAAAAAGTGAAATCTCAATCATCCAAACATTATTTACAAAGGGTAATGCCTATCTATAATAACTGTTGTAAAAAAGTGCAATCTCAATCATCCAAACATTATTTACAAACTTCACTCTAGATTCCAGAATAAAAAGGAAACAAGAAAAAGAGCAAAAAATCTGACGTTCTACAAGTGAATAACCTCATAAAATCTGTTTCAACAAATTCTTACAGGGAAAATTCGATTGAGGAAAAGGAGTGTAACTCAAGTATTATGAAATTCCTCTATTTCCAAAATTTTTCAAAAAAAAAACAATCCAAATTAAACCTTATTATAATGTTTGAAACTAACAACAATAACATTGATACGAGTAAACTCGTATCGGAGAATAATGGCGAGAAATCGCCGGATAAAAGAGGTCCGTTCGCGGAAGAAATTCCGTCGAGCAACCGATAAATAAAGACTGAGAAAAGTAAATTAATTGTGTTCTTTAATGATTAATTCAAAAGATAACAAAGACTCATATTTATAATACTCCCTAATAACCTAATTTAGTGATCAAGAAATAGGAAAGATACGCTAAATCAATAATATATGAAATAATAAAGATATGAGAATATTCCATAGATATACTCGTATCAACTCCCCCACGGTTAAAATTCATCTTGCCCTCAAGGTGGAACCATGACATACAAATAATGTATCACTCCTGGGTCAAATACACAAATCTGCCTCTGCCCCCTCTTTTTCAATATTTCCATCGTATGAAAGAATGTACTCTCCTTCATAACCAATTCTCCAGTTCTTACTCAAAGCGCAACCAACTTTTTTACAGACAAAACACTCTCATCAACAAATATTTCAACAAAACTTGTTTCTGTTGAACTAACAAGCTCCATAGAGATGCTATTAATTTGATTCATAACCTCTAAAAATTGGCTCTTCCTATCATTTCTGTTTTATCTCTCATCTTCCAGTTGGGGCATAATTGTCTCAAGCTCTTGCTTCAGGCTCCCTGAACTTCTGTTCACTTTCACCGTCTTCATGTTAGATGGCCGCTGATTCATTCTTGCAACATCACCATCATTTGAATTTGCCTCATCATTAAAACTTAAATCATCAAAATTGTGAAATTTCTTTTTAGCTATTCTCTTGCCGAGAGAAGAATTCACACCCTCTGATGTCTCCATTTTTATTGAACAGGGGAGGACAACAAGTACAACATGAGGGACCAATGATGGACTGGTATCGGAGTCGCCCGACTGAGAGATCAAAGCTGGTGGGCGTGGGTCATCGTCTAACAATTCGCCCTCATCTCCCCTGATACCGGGGCTGCACGGAGGAGCTGGCTGGGGAAGATTCAAGGACGTGACAGCAGCTGCAGCGGGCAGCGGGGCGGCTGTGCGGCAATGGCTCGTCGCGGTGTGTGGATCACCACGCAGCATTCGTTTGCATCCATCCAAGACTCCAATTTTCTAACAATTGCAGTCAGGTGCGCGAGCTGTGAAACCAAGGCTACCTCCGGTAGGTTCGGTTCCAAAGTCGGCATCACCAAATCACATGGCATGTCGAGGGGCTCCATATGACCAACACTGTTGTAAGACGGTTGGTATGGAGGCGATGGTGGCTGGAGGGGCTGGTAAGGCGACTGTGCAGCGGTGTATAGCAGAACCCGTCTGGTGGGTCAGGTTCAGGTCGCGGGTAGGACACCGAAGAGGGCCTTAGCACACTAAAGGGAGGCGCTGGAATCGGGCGCGCCGGGTCTGGATAGGAGTATCCAAATTGCACATTCTGGCTCTGGGGGTACCAACACGATGTGGGGCTCGGCATGGACAGTGGCGAGAGGAACGGTCTGTCGAATTGTGATACATGTCGGATCTGTTGATAGACAGGTTGCCAGGACTGGGTCCCAACGTTGAAGTAACTCGGTTGTGCATATGGGCATGGTACGTTCGTGTTGAAGCACAACAGTGTATAGGCGGCATGACCAATTTCCTCCAGCGCTAGCATCTCTGGATCGTCGATTGAAGAGGTTGGCTATGCTGGAGACCAAAGAACTTATAATGGAAAAAAAATATGTGGGAGTGTCTTCCAAAAATTCCTTTATTTCCAAAAAGATTCAAAAAAAAATCCAAATTAAACCTTGTTATAATATTTGAAACTAACAACAATAACATTGATACGAGTAAACTCGTATCGGAGAATAATGGCGAGAAATCGCCGGATAAAAGAGGTTCGTTCGCGGAAGGAATTCCGTCGAGCAACCGATAAACAAAGACTGAGAAAAGTATATTGCAGAAAAGTAAAATACGTTAAAAGATAATTGTATTCTTCAATGATTAATTCAAAAGATAACAAAGACTCATATTTATAATACTCCATAATAACCTAACTTAGTGATTAAAAAATAGGAAAGATACGCTAAATCAATAATATATGAAATAATAGAGATATAAGAATATTCCATAGATATACTCGTATCAAACATAGTAATTTATATTGAGCAAACTAGCGGAAAATCATGGAATTTTGTAAAATTTTTGTATGTTCCAAAATTTTATAAATCGTTTGGGAAAATAATGAATTATGGATATTTTGTTTGCAATTATTTCACGGTAAAATAATGGTTGTGAGGTTGTCTACTTATAATATATTATAGATATTTTAACCGATTGATTTCATTTTATTTGTGAATAGACAACATCATTTCTCATACGTGGTGACATCTATTATCTATATATGATTTTTCAGGTTTCATATTATATACAATTTGATCAAGAATTTGTCGTGAGATAATTGCCAACAAATCTAGATTTATGCTGATTTTTGAAATTATAAAACGAGTTAAAGAAGACCACACGTCATGATTTTTTCAACTATTTAGATCGGTAAAATCCATCACATTTTATTTCTAATCTGCATAATCACTTATACAATGAAACTGCCAATTAATTAAAGTATTGCTGAATTTAGAGAAAACATATTGATTTTTTTTTATGAATTTTACAAATGCGCCATTGCTCATCCAAATCAAATTGATCTGTCCATCTTTAATTCTATTTAAAAAAGGAAGATACGTAACTCTTGTATTCAAATAACTAGTAAAGTCAAAAAGATATTAATGTCATTCCAGATTAACAACCTTTTTCTTGTGAAGTTTGAACACTTCATAAGTCGAAGTTATTTCAAACACTTGGATATATATTTCGTGTTTACGTAATGAACTCCGAAACCCCTTTCTTAAATGCCTTACTCATTTCAAGTCATCAATTAATTATTTACTTTATACTCATTTCATTTCACTGATATAAATTACTCGTTTAAATAGAAAATCGCATACTCTTCCAATTCAAACTTGGAGTTTGTCCAACTCATAATTACATAGGAAATAGATCGGACGTAGAAAATTTAATGCAATCCTTCGAGACTTAAGTACTATTTAAATTTGACAACTTCAACCTAAATAAATTAATCCAAATTATAAATGACTACATTATTTATTTAACAGTTAGAAAAACCATAAAAACAAATTCCCCTTCAATTCCCATTATCATCCTCCTCCTCCCCGCTCTTGTCACTCCCAAAGAATTCTCGATTCTAACAAACCAAAAAGAAAAGAAGGAAGAAAAAGAAATCATTTTTTTAGAAAAGAAGACAAAATAAATGGGAATAAAGCATAACAACTATCGTCACAGAAAGTAGGCAAAACATGAATGGTCTAGTAGGAATCAAGATAAATGAAATTCAAGCAAAGTTATCTTCTTTTTTTTTAATTACTAGTAATTCTTTTTTTTATTATGATATAACAGCAGTACATTTTCCTTCATCAATTCGAAAAAGAAAAAAAAATAACTCAAGATTCCGCATCAGTTGACGACGACCCGGAAACTCTGGGTGAAGTCAAAGGAAACAAGGGCAGAAGCCGGGGCTTCGAATCCCTCGGAGTATCCACAGGCGACGGGTGCAGATAAAAACCCTTCTCGCCGATCGCCCTATCCTCCGCCTCCATATCCGGAGCCACGACCCGATTAAACGGGTCGGGTACGAGCGGCGTGACCGGGCTGCAGAGCGCCAGCGAAGGGAAATCAAGAATACTGGGCGAGAGCATACCGGGCCGGGGCGAGCCCGATAGCAGACCATGGCGGATGCTGAGGATCCCGGGGCTGCTGATCTTGAAGCTCTTGTGGATGCTGCGGCGCTCGTACAGCTTGGATCCGGGCTTGTCCTTGCGGGGCCCCGTTCTGATGGGCGGGATCGCGTGTCGGGCTGTGTCGGGCCGGCGGGTCGGGTCGGTGGAACCGGTTAGCATTTGGACGACCTGCTTGAAGGAGGAGGTGTCGGCCTGGATGAAGGTTGCCGGGTATGGGTTGTCGGGTTCGGATCGGGTGACGGGCGACGGCGGCGGTTGGTGGACGCCGCTGGTGTGGGTGCTGGTTGAGCTGCTGGGGCTGTACTGCTCCATTGGTAGAGATCTTCTTTTCTTTCTTATTCTCACAGAAACAGAAACGAGAGAGAGATATATATATATAGGTGTGAATTATGTGTAACTATCTTTTGTTGGGTTAGAAATAGTATTTCATTAGGTGGGGTGTTAAGATAGTGTCAATACAAAATTTTACATTTACTAAAATAAGGTAATTTAGTTGAATAGTAAAGGCCAAAACTAGTGCTGAATATATGTCTATTTTACGATTTTGGTCCTAAACATTATCTTTTGAATTTTTGAATCCCAAACATTTTAACTCGGATCACAATCGGTCCAAAGTTAACTATTCCGTCAAATTTTAACGGTCAACGTTTTTAATCTCGATTCTGACCAAATTAAGCGATTAAATAACATAACAAAATTTAGCAACGGAACAATCCGTCACTAATTGGGAGATTCCAAAACTAATAAAAAAGGGAATCCAAGTGTTGGAATCTCCCAATTAGTGACGGATTTGTTCCGTTGCTAAATTTTGTTGTGTTATTTAATAGCTTAATTTGGTCAAAGTTGAGATTTAAAACGTTGACCGTTAAAATTTGAAGGAATAGTTAACTTTGGACTGATTGTGATCCAAGTTGAAATGTTTGAGATCCAAAAATTCAAAAGATAATGTCTATGACCAAAATCATAAAATTGTCAATGTTCATGATTAGTTTTGGCCTTTTAAAAACATTGACCGTTAAAATTTGACGGAATAGTCGATATATTTATTAATGTTTACGAAATACTTTTAAATTTACAAGAAGTCATTTTTGTTTGTGTAATTCACCCAGTCGTATTGGAAATTCAATGCGCTTATAAAGAATGAATATAAGTTTTGTTTAAAACACATTATCATATGGAATATTACATTAATTAATTATAGTCTTTCTTCTCTCAAACACAAAATCACACTCGGATTGCATTTTCTTAAAGCTTAAAGAAATCGGTTGACTATTTTAATTATTAAACATAATTTAAGATAAGTAATTTTATGTTGTTTTTTAATCGAGAAAGTAATATACCAATCTTTGTGTCTTTTTTTTTATAAATGTGATCAATATTTTAGTTGTTGAATTACCTTATAATTGTGGGGATTTAAACTTAAATTTATTAATTGGAAAGTACTAGAATCCTACCAATAAGTTACATTTCATCATTTATTAACTTTGTGTTTTACTTTAAAGACTTTCCAAGAAGGAATACAAATCATCGCTGTAATCCACAGGCATTAACAAAATCTATACCTTTTGTTTGGTCAAAATAATATAAATTAAACTCGCCACCTTTATACCAACTCATCAAAAACAATGAAAAATGAAAAACATCCACAGACATAATCTTGTTGGGTATGCGTATAATCAGTTTTGGATATACATATAATTTGCTCTAAGTTATAAATTAGTTTATACATATATATTAAGAGGAATTAGTTTTTATACTGAACTTGTTATTCAAAAATAATAAATTTAGCGAATATATTTTTCGAATCGTAATTCGTGTAAATAAATGATAATATTGAGGCGTGGAGAAAGACTTATAACGGACTTAAAGACAGACTTGCTTGAAACTAAATGTATCTTATAAATCTAGGATTTCTTGATTGGTAGTTGGTTTTACCTAATCAAATTAGTTGACAGTGTGTATAACTATATATAGATAGTAGTAGGATTTTAATTTTCTTATGAAAAATATGTAGAGTTAGAGGAGATTATTTTGTATGGTGTGTGATATTGTTTGGATATCATGGTGATATATATATATATATATATATATATATATATATATATATATATATATATATATATATATATTTATGTTGTTTGTTAATTGTTTTTTATTGTTTATTAACTTCTGTATTTCTCTGTAGTATTTTGTGATGCTTGCTTCATTAGTTCATGTTATTTAGTAGCAGTATTGTAGTAGTATAATTATTTATAACGGTTTGTCGTCGACATAGTTAGCTTAGTCCAGAATCTTCAGTCAATAAATTTGAAATCATACTAATATAAACTACTCCATATTTTCTTTCCAACATAGTACAAAATAAAACCTCTTAAATTTTTTGTGATTACAAAGATAAATTAGTGAGAATAAGAAATATATGACGGTGACAGTGACGGGGAGGGCAGTTGGTCAACTTGGTTCTAATTTCGGGATAGTGATATATCATACTAGTACTTAGTTTTCAGACAATCTAGCAAGTCCTGTTAACCTCCCCCCTATAACAGAATAAATCTTGGCTCATGACAGAATAAATCTCGATAAAAAGTTTACAATATCAAATAATTTGAATAGTTTAATCTGGAATATCCAAACACATAACAAGATGCGTTTTAGTATTAAAATTAAACACGAAATGTGCATTAGCAAAACTCATAATTTCCCCTGCTCAGAAACATCACGAGAGCATTAATATGGAGTGTCATTGTTTTTCACAATGAAGTACTCCTACTAAACTAGATAATGCAACGAAGTATTGATATGAAAACATAATTAGTTCTGAGGTACTGGGACACGCCCAAGCACAAGGTACAAAATTAGAAAACAGGGAATCCAACAACAACAAAAATATTCTTGCATTTAGAGAGAGATCAAATAAATACTCTAACCAAGGGAAGTCACAAATATCCCAGCGCTCATTCCTTCGGCTGAACAAAACTAATTTGTTGAGGGCACTGTTCCTATGTGGGGAGTGGAGCCTGGAAAAGTAAAGAGCAAATGTAAATTATGGAAGATCATGGAATGTGAGAGACAACCATATTGATAAGGTCATGGCAGAAAACTCTTGATTCAAAGGTTCCAACTTCGCAAAACCAGCAAGCATGCTCCAGAAAAACAGAAATGATCCTCAAGTCAACAGATTTACAAGATCTTAAGGGGGATCTAATAAATATACCACAGGAAAACTGAGGGAACCCTTAGAAACATATAGATCAAAGAAAACAGAGCGACAAATAATTTTATACGTACGAGTTTAGTTCATTGGCTTAATGTTGATAGAACAGCAGGGTTTTAACACCAAACAAGGAATATGAATTACAGGGAAGGGCGTAATATAAAACTTCATCATGCAAGGGTAATGTAAATGGTGGATATAAAGTCATTCAACAGAAAATTTTCTTACTGAGAATTTCATTAGGCATGAACTCATGTCAAAACTTATAATGTCAAATCTCTCATTAGATGCGAGAAAGAATAGGAGGAAATAAAAGTGTAATATTACTCGGGACAGCACAGAACTAATCAACAATTTTTTTCCATTTATATTGAAAATATTATTTTAATTGTTAATCTGACATGATACTAGTCCAGACTGTTGCTACGAGAATATGAAATTATTGCCAAACCCAAACTAGTAATATATCCTGATGCAGTCACCTACTCTATACTATTCAAGTGCAGCCACCTCATTTCATACTATCATAGCGCAATCACCTCTGTAATAGTACTGCAATCACCTCCATTAATTCAATCCCTACTGCAAATCCTACTGCAATTATTACATTTAATACTTTCCTACTGCAATACATGTAATTACCTCATTTTATGAGGAATTTACTTCTCAAAATTTAGTATAGGCCCAAAATTTTCAGACTACCAGCAAGAAAGGGAGATTTGAATAAAAACTTCACTACTATAGAAACAGTAAGAAAAAAGTATAACATAGTTACCATTAAGCAGCAGCAAGAACTTCCTTAGCAACCTCTTTATCTTCTGCAGCTCCATCAACAGCGGCACTTGCTTCAGTACCATCTGCATCCTCAGCTGGAGGCTGCACCTGCTCGTCCTCCGGCAATGGCTCCTCTACATAATCATTATCAAAAGCATCCTGGGGCACATCGTAAATCCGGACCTGCGGCTTCGATGGATCCTTAACAAGCACATATTTGCCCTCCTTCAATTTCATACACAGGTCCACAATACTCTTAACAATCCCCCACATGTTCGAAGTATTCAGATTAATCTGCGTAGCAAAATCCTTCGGCTTGTATCCCACAACTGCCAATATCACATGGTTGAAATGATCCCTCGGGTGAACCCTAGAAACATACCCCAACTTCATCATATCAGCACCAGCCAGCAAAGCCTGAGTAGTCCATTTCGCCAACTTATTTGCATTGTTCTTCAACTCAGTTGCCAGAACTGCACCCCTCTGCGTCTCGAGCTTCTGCCTCCAGTCGACACCTGAGTATTTAGGATCAAACTCATTCAATGCGTTCAGTGTCACGAACGACCTCTGATTGTTTATATCCACCACTCCCTGCACCTCACATCTCGAGACAAGATACATATCGTCGGCCATTTTCCACCGTCTATACCTATAAGCAACCGGAGCCACTTCCTCCCCTTCATTAGCAAAGGGGTTGGGCTCCTCGAAAGTCACCTTGTTTGCATCCCTGATCAAAGCCTGCTGCGAGAAGTTCTGGTTGATGTAAGCAGCTTCCACGCTCAAAGAGTGCATGGAATTGATGTCATCCTTGGTATCAGGCAATGGCTCCTGCGACGTCTCGTGCACGGCTAGCAAATCAAGCTGAGATCCATCTCTCTTATCAAGGAATAGCTTGTTTCCAACGCGCTGGACAACAATATCCCACGAGTAAACTGATCTAGCGGCGCACATTAGTGTCGACAAAATTGAATCAGTAGCAAAAACCGTCGCTTTATCCTCATTTGCCAAACGCCTAATCACGGGATCATCAGTGGTTGTGACCTTGAAGAAATTGCGGCTCTTGAATCGCTCCAATGGACGGCAATTCTTCGGGGTAATACGATCGTAAGACCTATCGTAGAACTCTAAGCCGCCGCAAATCAACAAATCTTCTGGCTCCGGCACCGAAAAGGAGAGCTTCGAGAAGCTCGAGAAGGGGATTTGATCGAGCATATTCCATTCCGGCTGGATATCGACGGAAGACTTGAACACCGATGACTCGCGGCGCTGCGGCTGCGAGCGGTTGGCGTTGTACAGCCGATCGCGGCGCGCGCGCTCCTTCTCGGCATCTCGCTTCTTCGCCTCCTGCTCTTCGTCGCGGCGCTGTGGGAGCTGCGAGCGGGCGTGGTGAGGGTTGAATCGCCACCTTGGGTTGAATTTGGGGCGGTTAGGGTTGTGATGGTGCGATTTGGCGGATGTGTCAACGAGGCGGAAGGAGGAATCCTCATCGGCGGCGAGGGTGGCGAAGGAGTCGTCTCCGGAGAAATCGAAGGCGGAATCTGCGCCATGATAGCCGCCCTGCTTGGATCCGGGGCGGCCGGAATTGTTCATGTTTCGGGTCCAATCGGCGATGCGCCCCAATTTCTCGGAGCGGGAGAATGGGGCGAAGGGAACATTGGAGGGGTGGTTGGGGACGGAGAGTCCGGCTGTGGCGGAATCCGGCGGACCCCAGCCATCGGGATTGAAAGGCACGGCACCGATTTCGAATCCTACCATTGTTGCTGCTGTTTGAAATTGAGATAGGTTTTAGGGTTTTCTGTATAAAAGCCCTGGCATTTGAGCTTTTAATGAGAGTTTTGGGCTTATTTATTGGGCTTTTTATGGGTCCATAATATATACAATTACGTTTCCAATTTTTTCAAAGGTTGGTTTATCTATGGTAATCGAGAGATATGAAGTAGTGCATCAAGATTATCCTGTGATTGCTTGGTGGGTAATTACTCCTATTAATTTGATACAAGTAGAAGAGTGTCACAACATAAAACAGTAGATCATCAAAACAGCATATTATAAACCTAACCAAATCAAATCCACCTACAATTTTGCATAATCATAGCCAACAAAAGTAGTACTATATCAGAACTAAAAGAGAATAACTGAGAAATGATTGCACAGCTTTCAAATAAGTATCAATTATTCAACTAAAATGTAAATTACAATATTCAAAACTAAATGAAGTAGAACAAAACAACATTTATTGTCACCTTTTTAATTACAAGCTGAGCCCTACTAAAACTACAAAACCCAGATCACCCAAAACAATCATGAAAATTTAGGTTTGGGCATGGAGGAGGAAGAAGTCTGGTGCACCGGACCGAGTTTGTGAATCCAATGAAGCATCCCTTTTTTATGGTCATGACATGGGTTTTGTACAAGTTTCAGGGTTCCGTCGGGAGCAAGTGAAGACTCAAACTCTTCAAGTACCTTCACAATCTGCCAAAACTCGGGCCTCTTGTCAGGTTGTGAAGACCAACATTGTTCAATCAAAGCCTTCATGGCAGGTGGGCAATCTACAGGAATAGAAGGCCTCAAGTTCTGCAAAAAAAAAAAGAATCAGACAAGCCAAGCATGGTTTAGTAAAACATTGTCAAGAATTGGATATTCTAAAATTTCAGACTATAACATGGCCAAATACACAAACATTTGCATTGTCGACTTGTTTCCTCAATATAGAATGATCAACATACTCACTTCTTTGATTTGTAATACACTGTGTTGATATTTGAAAAAATAAAAAAAAACATACTTCTTTGGCGTTCCGGAAATTTTTCTAACCTAAATTGCCAAATCCATCGTCCACCAACAGTTATAGTTTGATTTTATAGCGCAGAATTTCATCTAATGGCCACTAAATTATCTCAGGGGTGTCTTCATAACAAACTAGCAAGGTAGGATTAGACATTCGGCTATAATACGTAAGACCATAAAGCCTCAATTTAAACAACTCCCAACCCTAAAAATACAAAATATAGTCTAAAAGTAGATTCACATTAGCCAATAAAACAAATGTTCAAGCCGGGCTATTAATTCAATATACTAAATCAGAACAATGACGCATCTACATAGCATTGTGTCAATATATGTTATATCATGGACACCCAAAATATGCACCAGAAGAAACCACACAACTAATAAAGAACAACAGTCGTACCTTATTCACCACGGCAAAAGCAGCTTGTATAGGTGTCATATCTTCATAAGGGATTTTACCAGCCACAAACTCCGCAAGAATGAGACCAAAGCTATATACATCGACCTTCCTCCCATAGTGCTTTCGCTTGATCATCTCAGGAGCCATCCAACGATATGTACCTGGGTCATCCGCCAGAAGATCACGGCATGCCTCCTCGCAGGCAATACCGAAATCAGCAACTTTGAGGTGGAAATCTTCAGTTAACAGAATATTTTCTGGTTTAAGATCCCTGTGAATAATTCGTTGTGAGTGGATGTATTCTAGTCCTCTTGCAATGTCCAAAGCCATGGAGATTAACTTCGGCAAAGGAAGTGTTTTGTTCTCAAGCTTGTGCAAGTAAGCTCTCAAGGAGCCCTCAGGCAAATACTCTGTTATGACACAATATACAGGTGCATCCCGACATGCCCCTACGAACTACATCCAAACATAATTTTAAAATCAGGCATGTATTAATCCAAGCATATGGATTTTCTCAAGAAACTATAAGAAATTAAATGACAAAAACACACCTTGCTAAGCACTTTGACCATTCACAGAGAAAACAATAACCAGATTATTAACAGGTGAACAGAGGATTACTCAGACACAAGTACCTTTATTACATTCGGATGGCGGAGACGAGCCAAGAGAGTAACCTCTCTGCTAAACTGGTTCTCCAACCGAGCACGAAGTGCTCCATTTTCGTCATCATCTGGAACTCTGATAATTTTCACTGCAACAGCCTTATCCATATAAATTCCATGGTAAAGCTGACTGTGTGCCCCATGAGCAAATCTCAACCCGAGAAATAACTTGGAGAGATCAACTGTGTGCTCATCTGCAGTTTCCACAGAGGTGACCCTCCCAGCACCATGATCAAAATACTTATTCCATGTTGATTCCTTATGACTCTTCGTCTTATCATGAAACTTAATAGAGGTGAAGTGCCTAAGGGGACTAGTATTACTCGGTGACTTCGACCCAATAATCTTCGGAGTACGAGTAGCCTCTAGGGAATCTCTAGGAATCAACTTCCCATGAATACCCTTCTCTTGATATTTCCCGCGGGGATGTGGGGTCGAGAATTGCCTCTGGTTTGTCCGGGCTTCCTCGAAGGTTTTGGAGAGCTTCACCTCTGGGGTGGGGGACACAGCCCGGTGCTTGTTCTTGGCAAGGCTCTGCTGAACTTGGACAACATTCGGGCCTGCTTTCAGCAGATTAGAAGTCGAATCGGGTCTTTTCAAACTCCGACCTCGGGTTGGCAGAGGTGTAACAGAAATAGAGGCCAATCTGGAAGTATCCAAACGGTTGTAAACAGTATGAGAGAATTTTGTTCTCCTAATCCAAGAACTACCTTCTTCATCCATTCTTGCAAGCTTAAGCTACTTTTATTCACCGATTCCTACTTCTCAATCAAGATTTTCCTCCAAAAAATACCGATATCCCAGAAACAACCCCATCAAACTAGGAAAAGAGAGGAATCGAACTCCATCTCCATCAAGCTTCAACAACCATGAAAACTAAATATATATCGATTTCTACAATAGATCGTACACTTCTAAAATTCAAGCACACACAATACACTTAGCAAAACAATTGCTATATCAATCTTGAATCCATCAAAAACTACCCAAATTGTGCCATACCTCGTCAAAATCTGGCTACAAAACAGCAGAATCAAAACCCTTTCAGCTTCAAAGTCAAACTCCACCTTCCTTCAAAGCCTGGTAATGAACCGCAGAGCAAATGAAAAATACAATAAAATAAAAATCAACACGCTAACACGGCGAGAGTCAATTAAATATAGCATAATAACACCAAAAGTGTACTCAAATGGCTTGAAATTAAAGAAACTCCAATCATCATTATCATTATAACTTATAATACCGCAGTACCCACCAAACAATATTAATTATTGGCGCAATAAAAATACATACGTCCCCCCCCAAAAAAAAAAAAAAGAGATCAAGTACATAAAGATGGGATCTTGACTAACCAAAAGGGTATATCTCTCAAAAAAAATGCTTAGTCTTGAAATTCAAGAAAAACTCGAAAGGATGCTTGGGTTGAAAAACCCCATAGCCAAATAAAAGGAGATAATTTTCCCAACGTCGAGGTCCATATAGAATAATCACAAATTCAATATCAACGCCACATGAATCAGAGTCTCCTCCTTTTTCACGTATTTTTGTTAAGATGTGTATATAATATACGTGTTTTATACGGAGAGAGGTGAGTGATTCCTTGGTGGAGCGTGATGGTTTTGGTATGAGGTAGGGTAGGGTCCACTCTTTGAAAAGTCAATAGTGGAAAGAGAGAGAGAAAAGAGGAATACAAAAGTCGCTATTTCAGAATTTACATCGGAGTAAAGAGGGAGGCATGAAATTGGATCTAAAATTATAAAATCTACCTAAAAAGCAAAAGCTGGGATTTACTTTTATCCTTTCTCTTCGTAACGAATTGAAAACGACGATTCCCCAAATATCCAATCCCCAATATGGCCGCTCAGCCCTAACTTCAACCAATAACAAATTTACCTGGCAGAATCTCTGGACGCCGGTGGCGACGCTCCGGCGCCGCAGTAACGGGAGGCGGGTGGCTGCGTGGGGAAATTTGGATTGGTTAATCAAATTCTAGGGTTTGAATTGATATTGAAATTTTTGCATATAAAGTTGAACAATGCATTAATTTTTGAGAGGAAGCTTGGCTAAACAGAATATTTCGGAAAAGTTGGGAGTTTTGATTCAAAAAATTTCTTTGCGGAAATCGTGTATGTGTAGTACTCACCTAACAACTTATATCTATCTGCTCAATTTAATTTGTTTAACCATAAAAAGCAATTTTTATCGTTATTTATTTAATACTTTTGAAATTATCTTAATTTTCCGAGCCGTTTATGGATTTATTTATTAGTACTATCTTTTAATTGTTTCTACAAGATATATATGGACTATGTATCAACTTTTTCTTATAGATTTACAAACTCACAACAGAGAATACACGCTTTGGATAAAGATCTTTCGACGTTGCATTAATATTTTGCTCATTATACCCATTCTTGTTCAAACGGAAAATGTTTCACGTTTAGCTACTTCATCCATCCCAGTTTAAAAGTCACATTTTGTCATTTAAGTCCGTCACAATTTAAGAGTCACATTTAAAATCTTCCATATTTTGATATAAAATTTTACCCCATTATTCATCAAAATTACACCCAAATGTCATTATATATATAAAAATAAACCAAAGAAAATGAAAAACATAACCTGCCCCCAACCCCCGGAACGCCACCCCTCATTTAACTTTGATCTCTCTCTCTCCGCCTTCTCGTCTCTCCTCACTCTCATCCGGCGAAACCCTAATCGGCGCCTCCTATAATCTCTTCTCTATATCTGCCATTATCCCATCATCGTTCGATTCTCATGGCCGATGACTGGGATGCAACGTCGGATTTTGAATCGTTGCCATCTTTGGACACCGTAGTCCCTAATACACCATCGGAGGTCATTGTCAGGTGGGAAATCGAAGGAGCGGTCGATTGGTACCACCGATAGGGAAATCCACGACCGTTTGGGGGTGTTGACGGGTCTGAAACTCTTCCACCATCTGAGGTCGTCGACGGATCTGAAACTCTTCCACCGTCTAAGGTCTTGGACGGATCTGAAACCCAACCACCGTCTGAGGGCTTTCACGGATCTGAAAGTCAACCACCGTTCCAGCCCTATGACGACTCTGAAACGCAGGCACCATCCCAGCCCTATGACGACTTCGAAACGCAGGCATCGTCCCTGCCCTTTGACGACTCTTAAACTCAGCCACCGTCCCACCCCTTTGACGACTCTGAAACTCAACCACCGTCTTCATCAAAGGTGGAGTACACCGAGAATGAAAAAGCAATGTTGTTGATCTTGTTACCTAGTCTCAAGGATCTCATCTAATCTGTGAGTATTTTTTTCAATTCTAAGCCCCCCATGTGTAGGGTTTGGAGGTTGTTTTTAGGGAATTGATTGAGGGTTATTGCTGACTTGGCTATGTTGGTTTGTATGCTCCTCTATGATGAAGTTTTTCTGAGAGTAAAGCATGCTAATCTATGTATTCTCTGCATTGGTTGAATTATTGTGAATTTAGCCACTCATGTGATGGTTTGGAGGCTCTGATTTGCAATGTTTGTGGTCTTTGAATGGTTTGTTGGCTCTGATTTTGTGTTATTACTCCTCTGTGATAAAGTTTTTCTGAGAGTTAAGTATGCTAATCTATGTATTGTCTACATTGGTTGGATTATTGTGAATTTAGCCACCCTTGTGATGGTTTGGAGGCTCTGATTTGCAATGTTTGTGGCCTTTGAATGGTTTGTTGGCTCTGATTTTGTGTTATTGCTCCTATGTGATGCAGTTTTTCTAAGAGTAGAGCATGCTAATCTATGTATTCTCTGCTTTGGTTGCATTATTGTGAATTTAGCCACTCATGTGATGGTTTGGAGGCTCTGAGTTGCAATGTTTGTAGCCTTTGAATGGTTTGTTGGCTCTGATTTTGTGTTATTGCTCCTCTGTGATGCAGTTTTTCTAAGAGTAAAGCATGCTAATCTATGTATTCTCTGCATTGGTTGGATTATTGTAAATTTAGCCACCCCTTTTGATGGTTTGGAGGCTCTGATTTGCAATGTTTGTGGTCTTTGAATGGTTTGTAGACTCTGATGTTGTGTTATTACTCCTCTGTGATGAAGTTTTTCTAATGATAAGCCACCCCTGTAATAGGTTTGGAGGCTTAAGCCATATGATGAACTTTTCTGATGGTTTTTAAACAAAAACACACACCTACATCACTTACACCTGGAATTCATACAAAATGCAGCTTATAAATTTAAGGTTGGCAGCAGGTTTAATAAAGATTAATCGAATTGAAAGATTAAAAATCATAAGTTTAAATAATTTAATGAATTTGACTTACAAGTAAAAAAGAAATATCTTTTAAATCCAAAAAGTCAAAAGGGAACCACTTTCCACTAACTCACTTCATTTATTACACACTACAACAACTCACTTCATTTATTACACACTCCATCAATTTCTTAAAACTCGCGTCATAACTAATTCTAACTCCTAAACTAGGACGGAGGGAGTATAGTATCAAGCAATTAGTCTTTAAAATTTTAATCATTGCATTTATGTTCCTATTATATTAATTTCCTAACACGTGTTGCTAGTGGCGGACGCATCATTCCGACTGTCCAAATTAGCCTTCATAAGTTTCGGACTCGTATCTTTTAACAAAATGTTAAATTCTTTAGTGTCAATCAATTGTCTTGCCCTAACATTATATGTTTGTAAACCTAGTATATATACTACTATAATATAGTCAAAGTTACAAAAGTTGGGGGTTCCATGGGATCCCACGACTCCACGTAGGTCCGCCAATGCGTGTTGCAAATTTGATTAAGGATAGACGTAAAACTTTAATTGTATGGCTATTTATATATTCTCTAGTGTTTGAAACTTAATGCTATTGCATTAATCATTTTTGCTACTTGTACACATAAATGGAGTACTCTAATCATCAAAGTGGTAACCCAGTGCAATAATAAAAAGAAATTACAATAGAAGTTCTACTAGATAGCATCATAAATAACTTAAACTAACAAAATTAACAAAAGCTAAAACACAATTTTAACAGAAACAAATGGCAAGACCACCACAAACAAACACAACCACAAAACATTCAAATAAAAGAAAAGGTGAAGGCAGAAGACAAGCTGCAGGCAGTTCAACGTAGGCTATGTTGTCTCTCTTTGGCTACATAAGAAAACGGAATACAAAAACTTGAATTCAAAGTCCAAGAAAAATAATCCTTTGGACATGTCTAAGACAATCATCTTTGAAGAGGCCTAATAATCTTCAAAAGATACATGATTTATACTAAACACTTTATTTGTGAGATATCTAGTTTACTTGAAATCTTAAAGTTGAATAAAATGTGTTTGATCATCTCTAGTTCTTCCATACAAAGAACACAATGATCATCTTCAATTTCAGAAATGTTGAACCAGTCGACCATGCTTAAAGGATGGGTTCTAGCCCTTTGATATCTAGAAGACTAGAACACTTGCAAAACAACGTTATAAATCGAAAAGGTATCTCTATACCCCTTCACGTCAGTCAGTCGTGTTTTCTCTCCAAGAGACGAGGTTAACGATTAAAGGTCATAAGTATTTCCTTTTCCCAAAAAAAAAGAAAATTCATTTTCCATTGAAATTTCCATCTTCATACACCACTTTTCCATCCACCCTATTTCCAATACAGTCGCTTCTTTGAGTAGACAAAATATAAGAGCTTGGGAAAAGGCTTTGGAGGCTTGAACGGAAATGTTTAAAATTGAACACTCTTAACATCAAAGATATTTGGGATATTGAAGAAATCATCGATTTTAAAATGTAATAATTGAAGTCGTAATGCTAGGTGCTAGGGACAAGACCATATCTTAACAATCACATTATTAAACCAAACTTTAGGAATATAATGATAGCCATGCATCCATGCATTATTCCAATTAATAATCTAATGTAAACTAATCAAAATTAATTAATGTAGATGGTGACCAACGAAATATATAGAGAGCTAATTAAGTAAAAAACATCAATAATTGGACTTCAACAATAATACTAGAGTGGTAGCGGTAGATTATTAGAAGATTCTACATATTTTTTGCATTATCCATATATAATTACATATGTCCCTTTCGTTCACAAGAAACTTGAAGTTGCAACAATTAATCAGGTTTAAAATTTTTAAACGATGCGTCTTTCGATTTCAAATTTATACATCCAATTCGACAAGCATTTTCCAAAATAACACACGTGAAGTAACAAGAAGAAGAAACTTTCAAACTAACCTTTTCAAAATTTTGACAAATCAATCATGGAACCCACGATTTTTATTTTTTGTAAAATTTCAGACACGTTTCAATTAAAGATTAAAATCACTCGGAATATCTTCACCATACGTGGAAAAACAAACAAACCACAAAATACATGGTAAGCCAATATTCAAAATACAAATAGGTGAAAGGTACACACTTTCTTTTACTGCATAACAGATTCACATATCTGTTTGAAAGGGTTTTGTAACTTTTCTACTACTCCTACGACACAAGAAGGATGGGGATGATGCTTTAAAGAATAGAACCATAAATCAATCAATGATATACACCGAAATAAATACAACAAATGTGATCCAATTCCACCCACTACCACATCTACAAGACCAATACCTATATCTATATGCCAAGAAATTATCCACAACTAGTCAACTACTAGTATATCTTCATTTTTTAATCCAAAAAAAAAACTCATCTACCCTCTACAACAGTGATATCACTCCAAGAGACTGACGTGGTAGAAGACATCCCTCTTCTAATCTCATCCATACTTGGATGCAAACCAAAACCATTACCCAAATGCATAGCCAAAACCTCTCCATTTCTCATCTTCTCCAATAGATAAGCACCCATATCCTCTCCTTCTCCTTCCCCTTCAACCTCATTCCTCCCTTCAAACATCTTCACCACCTGCCTCATTGTAGGCCTCACCTTGCTATCCGGATGAGCACACAACAGCCCCAGCTGCACCACCCTCTCCGCCTCCTCTACGTCTGCCTCTCCCCTCAATCGTGCATCCACTACGTTCCCCAGCTCGCCCCTCCTAAACATCTCCCAAACCCATTCCACCAAGGCCGGCTTCCCCTCCTCGATAGGCCTCCTTCCACACATCACCTCCAATACCAACACTCCATATCCGAACACATCTGTCTGCGTTGATGCCCTTCCGCTCCTCACAACCTCCGGCGCTAGGTATCCTATCGTCCCCACCACCCGTGTGGTCCCTGCAGCCTTGTCGTGGTCATGCATCCTGGCCAGCCCGAAGTCACCTAACCTCGCATTCATGTCCCTGTCCAGTAGCACGTTGCTCGCCTTGATGTCCCTATGCAGCACCTTCGACTCCCACCCCTCGTGCAGGTATAAGATCCCCGAGGCTACTTGCTTCAGGACTCGTACTCTGCTTTCAAAACCTAGCATCTTGCTATCATCACACTCAAACACCCTTTGATCAAGACTCCCATTTTCCATGAAATCATACACTAAGATTAGGCTGCCTTTCTCCTTCTTGCACCACCCTCTCAACCCCACCAAATTCCGGTGCTTCACTCTCCCAAGGCTCGATATCTCAGCCAAGAACGCCCTCATTCCATCCGCGTTTTCATGGGAGATTCGCTTTACAGCAACCTCCAACCCCCCATTCAAAACCCCTCTATAAACCTTGCCATTCCCACCAATTCCAATCATATTTTCCTCAGCAAAGCCTTTAGTTGCAGAGTCAATTTCTTGATAAGAAAGCCTATGAGGCCAGTACTCCATTTCCCAATCCTCCATTTCCTCCCTCTCTCTTCTCTCTCTCCTACTCTTTCTAACAAACAAGAACACAAATGCACAACACACAACACCAACAACCAAAACCCCTGACGTTAAACCCGCAACAAAGCCTCTAGTTCTATAAAATGGCGTCCCGGAAGCTCAAACGACGGCAATCCGGCAGTAATCAGCCCCTGACTCAGTGAAAAATTCGTATTACTATAGCTCCAAGCTAGAATTTTGTGGCTCTGAGTCATGTTCCCCGTCGAAGCAGTGAATCCAACATACATTTCATCCTCTAAAACATCAGAAAGATCAATAGACACATTCAACAATGGCCGCGGAGGCCTCTTCACGCCCACAGGCGCCATCGTAACATTCAATACTCCATCAGAATAATCAATCCAAACTTGATACGTTCTCCCATTATTGAGATCCAACTGTTGGAAGACATCCCCCACAGACCAATACCCCGCTTCACTCGAATTGATCGATGTGAGCGAATTCACATCAATTCCAACGTGATTGTCATTGATATCGTCGAATTCATGGTTCCTAAAAACATCAAATTCAACTCCAAACACATGATTGTTAGGGTCTCCGTTGTTGGAGAAATTCAAAAACCCTAGATTCTGCGACGCGGCGGCCTCGATACCTTGGTGAATTTCGGCGTTCGGCGCGAAGAGGAAGACCATGCCGTGACCGGCGAGGCGGCCGGGGAAGGGCACCATGGCGAAGATGAAGGAGGTCGAGAATGGGAGGACGAGCGATGTGTCGGCATCTTTAGTAGGGATTTTGGAGGGGAGGAGGGCGCGGCCGATCTCGAATCCGGCGTCGCCGGTGAGGGAGAGGATGCCGGAGTCGAGAGTGGCGTTGCCGTAGCAGGAGACGGAGGAGGAATCGAAGCCGTTGAAGAGGAAATCGACGGCGGAAGTGAATTGGGCGGCGAAGATTGTTGCTATGGTGAATTGGAGAAGTTGGAAGCTGAGGTGTTTGCGTTTTTTCATTGTACTGTAGATTTTTAGAGAGATCCCAAAATTTTAGCAGCTGATTTCTCACTACATATTTTAAAGATAATGAATTAATGATAATGTAGAGATGGAATCTGGAAAGGACGGGAAAAGTAATCGTGGTGTAAATTGGACCGCGGAATTTATTTAATGTGCTCGAATTTGACTTTGATTCTGTCACTATCAATATCATTGAATCGATTTCAACGCACCTTCACCGTGTTACTTCATCCTTCCCATAATAGACATTACACTTTCCACTCCCTCCTTCCCATAATAAACGTTATATTTTCCTTTTTAATTTGTCTCATAAAAGATGTCATATTTCCTCTTTCTTCGCTAAAAGTTATCTCTCACATTAATATAAATATACTATTTTCTCTATCCACTAACACAAAACAACGTCTCATAAAATCTCGTGTCATTACCCAAGTGTGTCATCTTTTATGGGACGGAAGGAGTACTACTCTCCTTCACAGCTAAAATAACATTCTTTTCGACTTATTTTGAAAAAATAACAATAAATAATTAAAATAAAATAAAAACGATTAAAAACATCAACATCCGTATTCAAGCTAATATATAAATCAAAACGAAAAGCACTAAAACGTTTGTCAAACAAAAGTGATGCTCGCATAAGAAGCTCATATAAAGTACCTAGCATATCATTACTCACCATACTAAATAGACAAATGCTCATAATTAATAAGTTGTGAGTTTTATATAACACAATTTCCTATAACCTTATAGAAATAACGATATACTCTTCGGAGACATCATAAGATAAATAAGTGATATATTGATCTAATTCCTCCTTTATTACATGATTCGTATTGTTTTTGAAACTGATTTTAAAACGTTCCAAAATAAGTAACACTTTTAATCTTTGTTACATGGATCTTTCTCTTACTTTGTCCTTATTTGCTTAATTATTATTTTAAAAAAAAACTCCTATACGAATGATGAAATTACAAATAAACTACAATACCATAGAAAGGTACATGGATCTTTCTCTTACTTTGTCTTTAATTGCTTAATTATTATTTTTTTAAAAAAATTAACTCCTATGCGAAGGAGGAAAAAAAATTAAAATTAACTCCTATACTAAGGAGGAAAAAAAATAAAAATTAACTCCTATACGAAGGAGGAAATTACAACTGATGTTACAACTAATGTCAAGAGGGCTCGAACTCGGCACCTCATACAATAATGTCTAAGCTCCTTGCCGCTAGGACAAAGGCTCTGGACGTCTTTATTTGCTTAATTAACAAAACACACATTTTCTTTTTGACGTAAAAATATTGAAACTTTGATTTTTTGTCTCACGCCGATTTAGTAGTGGAGCATATTTCTTCTATTTATGACGGGATAACCCTCATCTTATTAGACATTTGAAGAGAATGAGTGACTCATTTCTACACAATATCGGAGTAGACTCAAGTCGATATGGATTTTTTTTATTTCATGTGTAGAAGTCATTAGTCCGAAAAAAAAACGTATCCCTATTAGATACAACGTATTGGTGGATAACTCTCCTTATTATGAGATTTTTTAAAGAGTTAGTGACTCATTTCAATAAAAAAAATGTCAAATTTAAAAAGAGACGAAGGTACTCTCTCCGTCCATAGAAATAGTATGTCACTTAGGACTAACAAGAGTTTTAATACGTAATTAGTAAAATTTAAGATAATGGAAAAGAAATAGTTGAAATTGGATAGAAAATGTGGGGTCCATAAAATAGAAGTAGAAAAAAAATGTTATACAATATGGACTAGAAAAGAATAAATATAACCTAATTTTATGGATCAGTAGTATTTATTGGCAGTTTGATTGGGAGTTTATGCAAAGAATAAATATAACCTAATTTTATGGATCAGTAGTATTTATTGGCAGTTTGATTGGGAGTTATTGCATAAATAAGACGTAACAAATCATGTCGACATGGTATTAGACGTGTTACTTGATCTAAAAGTTTGAGGATTATGATTTTGTTCATTCGAGTCAAAGATATACAATCAAATTGGATTAATTTATTCAATAGTTGAATTCTGTCGAAAATAAACGTATCGATCTAGTCACGGCCATCCAAATTAAGAAATCCATTGCCAAATCTTTTAAATTTTTAAAGAAATATCCTACTATTTGTGTACAGTTTCGCAATTGCTTAACGTCAAACCGAACATAATACTGAAGTGGAGTAAGAGTTTCCACAATAGAGGCGCCGCGGCGGGGGAGAGAGCGTCGAGAAGGCGGCGGTCGACGAGGCAGAGCGGCGGTCGCGCGGTGTCAAAAACGTTTTTTTTCCTTTTTCTTAATGTATTTTGTAATGATGTGGCGGAAGAGTTTTTTGTGGCAGTGCTGACTATGTGGACAAGTTTTTTATGGCTGTAGCGTGACTGTTTTGTCTTATCGTGGATACTCTTAGTACTCCTTCAGCCTTAGAGCATCCACAATGGGACGCTCTATCCTCCACCACATCAGCATTTTATCCTCCACCCCATCCACCTGTGAGACGCCCTATAGTTTTAACTCCTATTTATATATATTTTTTTATGTTTGCAAATATATCAATTAACAAAAATAAATATAAAAACACCACAATTAAAGGCAAATCCTATCGTGAGAATTTATTTTTTATATTTTGTGTTTGCAAATATGGAAAATCGTCGGAATTTATTATTGAATTTAGAGAGAAATTGAGATAAGGAAGAGAGTGGAGAGAAAAGTGTGAAATGAAGTAAAAAAATAGTAATATATATATAAGAAAATATATATAAAAAAGAAAAATATGTTGCATCGTCCGGACCCCCGCAATGGGGCAGAGGATAGTCCGGAGGATGCAAAAATTGCATGGTCGTTCGCGGACGATGGATAGGGCGTGGAGGATGGGGGGAGCATCGTCCGCCCCCCTGCAGTGGCGGACGATAGAGTGGAGGATGCATCGGGCGGGCTATCCTCCGCCCTACTGTGGATGCTCTTAATGTATATAACCCCTTCCATAGATAGCACAAAAATTTATATAGTTTTATTTTGTGTGTTAGATGAAGATAATAAAGTAAATAAAAATAAAATAAAGATAACGATATTTCTATTTGTAGTAATTAGTTAATTTAGTTAGAACAAATTAAAAAAGAAAGTGTTTCATCTTTGATGGGACGGAGTGAGTAATCGTTATTCCTAAGCTTAATTGTTTAAAAGCATCTCCAATCATATACCAAATCTCATTTTTAGTGTAGAAAACTTTTCTAATTATAATTCAAAATCAAACTCATTTTTACATTTTTCTATAAAATAACGTCAAATGTGGAGCCACCACATAAACTTTGTTAGACATATAATAGACAATGGTGTAAAATTTTAGTCTGATATAAATAGTTGGAGTAAAATTACTTTTTTTGTGACATACACTCAAAATTGAGTTTGAATTTGGTGAAAATAGTTAGAGATGCTCTAAAACCATTGCCAACCATACTCTAAACTCAAACCCATTTAGGGTTTTATAGCATAACAACACCAAATATAGTGCTACTATAAAAAAATGATACACTGCAATCAGCTAATTTTTATTTAATTAATGTGAACTAAAACATGATCAATAATTTGATACATTGCAATCAGCTAATTTTTATTTAATTAGTGAACTTAAACATGATCAATAAATTATAATAACAAAATGAAAAAAATGAAATCTAATAATTAGGTAAATAATAATACTACCGTCCTATCTAAGATGACAGTTTTTTTCCGTACGTGTTTTGAGACCTATTTAAAGTATTAGTTTTAATGTATTAGATTGTGAGGATGTAATCAATTGATAACAAATTAGCAATTCAAAATTGAGATCAATTTTTAACCATTATATTAGAAGATTTAGTGGTTGATATAATGAAAAATGAATTATATTTTAAATTTAAATAATTATAAAATAAAATTATCCTAAAATTTTAAATTTATGTAACTCTCTTGATTTAAATTATTTTTTCGCATAAAATATATCAAAATAAAGGTAATTTTATAAGGATTCTAACGAGATATCAATTGCATATGTTACGACGACATTCGGATGATGAAATTTGATAATTTTTATTTCAGTTTTCGTATATGTTGATAAACATATTTTTTTATCGACAAATACATCAAAAATATTTCGATATTATGCATGTAAAATCTCAATAAAATTGTGTTGATATTTTTGTGTACTTGTGTTAAAATACTCATGTCATTGTGTTGATATTTGTAATATACAATGTTGATATAAAAATACACAATGATTATGATATGATAACAGAATAACGGTCTTACCCTTTTGTTGATATTTTGTCTACTATTTATTGAAATTCGTTAGATTTAATCTCATCCACTTAAAATCTAAGGGTGAAGATTTAGTCTTGATTTTAGATTATGATGCTATAAGTAATACTAAGAGCACCCTTAGATTGTGAATGTAAAAAGTTGATGGAATGTGATGTCAGTATACTAAAAGTAGAATAAAGTAGATGGTTCTATAAATCGTGGACAACTCAAAATGACAAAATGGTTCTTTAAATGGTAGGCAAAGGGAGTAATTAAAATTGAAAGAATAGTTCAATAATTTTTTTTTAAAAAATATATCTCTCTTACTTTATCAATTATGATGCATTAAAATCTATTCTCAACCAAGAGTGCATATTCTCGTGAGATAGAAGGAGTATTTTGGATCTGACAAAATATAATATAATATTAAATACATCTAAAATATAAAAACTTTCCTTAATTTTTTTGACCTTTGTTTCCTTTATTGAAGTTTTTGAGTATATAGCAAAAAAAATCGATACATATAAAATTGAAGATTTCGCATAATTAATTATAATGCTAGCAAAGCTTAAATTATGACCAACTTTATTACTTGGGTAAATTGTTGGTGAAGTTTAAAGACAAAATAAAATTTTATTAGCATATTATGAGAATAACTTAAATTTCCTTAGCATATTAATTAGAGCATCCTCAACGGTGATTGCTGGGACGGACGGCGTCCGTGCCGACGGCGCGACAGCTCCTCGTCCGCCGCTGCATTCTTGCCAACGACACGGCGTTGCTCGATACATCGAGCACGTCCGTGCCGCTGAGCAGGGAGATGTGGCAGCACACAATTGGCCAACGGCTTAGCCGTTGGCATTTTTCATTTTTTTTATAAAAAAATCAAATTTTAATATAAAAATCATTTTTTAAAAAAAATATTTTCCCACTTCCCATTAAATTATATCCGTTTTCTCACCGCTTTTAATTTATTTTTCAATTTTTCCCCAAAATTAATATTTTTCATCTATAAATACCCCTATTTCCACACAAAAAATTTTACACCACACTATACAATTCTCATCTAAATTCTCTCATCAATTCTCAATCTTTCACTTCACTCTTGCAAAAAAAAATGTTCGGCTCCGACGATTAACCCTCCGGCTCCCGTGTTTGGAACCACGAATGGTTCCCTAGTCCAGAAACGGAATTCTCGCCCCCTCCTCTAACCCAAGGTTCTCAAATTCCGTGTGGCTACCGTCCTTACCCGGTGGACGAGCAAGATGCCCCTGATGGGCGATAGGGGTGGGCACCCGAACAAGGATTGGGAGGGAGGGAGCGGCGACTCCCCAAACTCCTCCTATTCCTCCTCCTCGTAGCACTCGTGTCATGGGTCGTGGCTGCAATCCTCACGTCCGCACCTCGTACACTCCGAGGGAGATGGATATGATGTTCAAAGCCTATTTGTAAATATTCGAAGATCCGGAGGTTGGCACGAACCAAACCGGAGATAGGTTTTGGTTCTGCGTCTTTCGCCGGTACAATGCCACCCGACCGGAGGGAACCATCGAGCGCAATGAGAGTATGGTGCGCAATGCCATCTTCAGAGCCAACGAATAAATCCAAAAGTTCCAGGGGATTTACCTCCAGGAACAGGAGTCGGCGGGGAGCGGCAAGAGCTAGCTCGACATCACAGTGCCTCCATGGCGACCTACCAATCTTGTTATTACAAAGCATTCAAGTACCTCAGCGCTTGGCAGAAGATGCGTACGCATTCGAAGTATAAGTGAGGCTTATCATCCTCCTCCAGCTCCTCCAACAAACGGTCGAAGTGGTTATCCGACGTCGGCTCGGATGATGTGGCTAGCCAGCCTGCCGCAGCTAACTTGGGTAGCGCCTACGCCGGCCCGAGTAGTTCCCAACGCCGGCCGCAAGGAAGGAAACAGGCGGCGGCTAACCACCGTCGCGCCGCTGCAGCTCCTGCTCCTGCTCCTGCTCCCTTTGTGCCACCTCAACCGCCCACCAACTCGTTGTGGACTCTTTTGGCTCAACTCAATATGGCCAATACGTCGCACATGTCTCCCGAGCAACTTGATGCACGTTATGCAATGATACGAGGTCTCCGAAAAACATTGGGGATAGAATAGTCTTCCACGAAGGTATTTTAAGTATGTAATTTTTAATTTGTAGGATTTTAATTATGTAATTTTTATTTTTTAGGATTTTATGTATGTAATTTTTATTTTCTAGGATTTAAGTATGTAATTTTTATTTTTTTAATTTGTAATAGTAGTTCGAGTATTTTTAATGTATTTTTATATTGTACAAATATTTTTAGTAATTAAAGTATTTAAATTAAATAATGAAATTGTGGGACCTTTGAGCATGTTCTTATAGAAGAGCATAAATGTGGATGTTGTGCTCTTGGAGAAGAGTATAAAGTAAAAAATTAATAAATGTGAGGCCCGCCACATCCATGCTTTTTGGATGAAATTTCTCTTAATCAAGATGCATCGAAAAATAAGTGGAAGCTGCATCGAAAAATAAATTTCTTCCACCTGTAACATTTTATGCTCCGCATGTAATTCCAATTTTCGACGCATATAGAAATTCATTTTCTATGTATATAAACTGAAATTTGTTCCTACCTTTAATATTTTATTTTCTTGCTTGGAATTTTTTAGTTTTTTATATGTTATCAAAAACAGTAAATTATAATCAATTAAGTAATTAATTAATATGCTAACAAGTTTAAATTATGGTTTAAAAAAGGACAAAAAAATACTTTCTATATTTTAGATATTTATAGTTTTCTTTCATATTATATATGATTACCCTTGTCAAAAAAATATTTGATTGAACATATCAACTTTATTGTCTACTTGGTCTCAAGATTAGGAAATCAATCCTCTGGCGCATGAGTCGGCACACGGCCTAATCCATAAGTGTGGCGGATGAATAAGGTTTTGAATAATTAAATGTTATTGATATCAGTATATTCATGCTATGCATATTATACTTATATTAATACTGATTTTTGAGTCGTCGTTTCTAGTGAGTACTTTAATAAGAAAAAAAAACAAATTTTAAGATAATATTTAATTTTTTACATAAAAATATTCCATAAAAATTTGAATCAATCCTTCAAGTTCTTGGGTAATCTGGTAAGAAGATTTATTTACTTAATATACTAAAGCCAAGATTAAAATATGTTTTTTAATGGAGTATAAATCTATGATTATGAGTTATGACATTTTTATAAAATAAAATATATAGGGAAAATAAAAGACTATATTGCAACCACAGTGGGACGGATGTTCCAGCGGACATCCCGACGGACTTTCCAAAAACACCTTCTGCCACGTCATAAGGACATCCCAGTGCACAATGACGGACATCCCCAAGGACATCCCGACGGACATCCACAATAATAAAATTTCACAAATTCACCAAATTAAATAATTTACGGAATTAAACAATTTACGGGATTAAAATTTCGACACGAATACAGACAAAATTCAACCACTTTATTTAAAACAAAAAACATACATAATTATTAAAAAATTCATAGTTAAAAAACAACCTCAAGCTTCGACAAATGCGGCCCCCGTCTCACTCCTCGTCGTCCCCGCCGCCAGTCCCGTCGTGCCCATGGCCGGTCTCGGCGTCACTCACGGGCAGGGATGGCGCCCCAAATCGCGCCGCATACTGTCGATGACATCCTTCAGCATCAACTTGTATAAGGGGTCAGTCGCTGCATACCACTTCTCCATGGTGTGTATCAGGGTCTCATCCAGTTGTATGCGAGCGAGTGAAGGGAGCTCGGGATCGATCTGGGAAGGAGCTGTCGGTTGGACCTCGGGGGACCCGCTGGCACTTCCTCTAGCCATCCGCATCGCGGTCTTCTGCCTAACCGGGCGACGTCAGCTGGAAGACGATTGAGGGGTCGGGAAATCTGCCTCGGCGTCAGGGAGTTCATGGGAACCGGAGGCGTTGATCTTCGTTCGCTTCGGCCAGCCAGCTTCAACACCCAAACTAAACTTAGCGGAAGTCTGCACCACAAGAAAGACCTCCCAATATTTGAATTCCCCGAAACCCAATTCACTGTCGGGGAACTGCTGGTGAGACAGAAGCTTCACATCATCGGGGGACATGCCGCTGGTTGACGTGCGGAGGTTGTTTTGGTAGATGCCGGTAAATCGGTTGAGTTGTCTCCTCAGCCGCTCCCACTGTTTCCGGCATTGCTTTCCATCGTTAGGCTTCCCACCTGGCGGTTTGAATTGGAGGTAGCTTTAGCTAATGCGCCACCACATTCTGTCGATATGCTGGTTAGCCCCGACGTAGGGATCCTCGACTACACTGATCCAGGCCTTCGCCAGCGCGACGCACTCCCCTATGCTCCAGATGTTCCTCTTTCTCCCGCCGGGTTCCTCCCCCTCCTCCTCGGCCCCCGCCCCACCCTCGTTCCCCGCACGCGAGGACGAGGTAGTGCCTTTGTCCTTCCCTCTCCCTTGCTTCCGCGTCCTCCCTGCCGCCGGTGGCATCTCAGTGGGAGACTCTCTGACCGGAGATAGCATCAACTCCTCAAAAGAGAAAGTCTCAATGCTGGTGAACTGAGTCTCCAGAGGAGTACTATGGGGGAAATCACTAGACAATAAATCCATGTAGAGGCGATAGACATTGTCCCCAAGTGATTGGGGGACCCCCTGCCTGCTCCCCACCGCAGTGGCAGGCATGCCCTGCATCATCCCGGGCATTTGGGGCATCATCCCACCCATCCCTGCACACCAATGGGGTACATATTGTAGTACCCGTGCATCATCCCCGCCATTTGGGGTTGGGGAATCATCGGTGCCATCCCGGGCATCATCCCGGATATCGGTGCACTTCCGTTGGCATTTCCCCAACTCTAACGGAAAAGTCAGAGTTTGTGACTCGCTCGTGGTGGGAGAATCACTATCGTGGTGCTCCATTTATCTTTAAAAAATGAAAGTAGAGAGAGAAACTCGTTCAAACAAGTGGTGCGAATGAAATGAAGTTCAACGAGCCGTATATATAGAGTTTTTTTTTAAAAAAATTAAAATTAAAAATCGGGACGTCCGTCGTGGCACCGCAATAATGGACGTCACGACGGACGTCGTTGGAAAGCCGCGGAACTCCGGTGTCCGCAAGTGACATCCGCGTCCGCCGGGTTTACGCCTAATGTCTGACGTCCCGCACGCTAATCCGATGTCTGCCGGGACATCCGCTGCTGCTTGTGGATGCTTTTACGGCCATCGTCATCCAAACAAATTTGGCGAGAGAGTTTAGGTATGCCCAACAGACAAATGCTTTTCCAAAGATTCTCGCTCCTCAATTCCTCTCTCCTCAAATTTTCAATTTATTCTTGCATTGCATATCTTTGTCATGTAACGCAAACGATTTTTTTATTGTTCCGCATGTAGCTAACTATTCATGATGTTCAGAATCACAATTCTCTTTCTCCAACAACTGAACAACGGAATTGAATTCATTCAGATAATTGAAATTTGAGATATTTCCCCAAATTTGAAATTCCTAGGTTTCGAGAATTCGACCGTTGGAGGATGGGGGCGGAGTCGCCGAGTCCGGCTGTGTGGGGCACGTGGGAGGATCTTATTTTGGGTGGCGCTGTTGTGAGGCACGGAACCGGCGGTTGGAACGTCGTCGCTTCGGAGCTTCGTGCGCGCACCCTTTATCCGTATGCCTTTACTCCTCAGGTCGATGCATAGTTTAAATTAATGTCTAATTTATAATTAATTTTATTGTTTTTATAAAAATTATTTGATGATAAGCAAGTTAAATCACATTTATAAAAAGAGGATTTTCTGGTCAGTAAAAAATTTCAATTGTAATGAACAGAGTTTGTGCAGCTTGAACACGTATGAATTCTTTTGCTAATAGTAGTAATAATTAAAGTAATAAATAATCAATTGACCTATGTAAAAGTTGGTTAATCTGTGCTTCATATCATGCATGCAAGAGCAGTTTTGAACTTAGAAGAGCAGAGAATTTGATGAAAACATACATAAATGGCTGTCACTGCTACTCAAGAGTTGAAGACTATTCAATAACCACATATTTTGATTGGACAGCAAAGGATTGATATGGTCAAGAATATATTAATAGTCTTTAGTTACAATGTTTATATGATTGATCAAATGAAGAAATATTAGTGGTTCTCTCTCTACAAATTTCTCATTTTATGAATCTGTCTCGATCGAAAGATTTGTGGTAGGTAGTCGACGATGTTTAGTCTTTTGGGTACGGAAGTTTCTGTTAAGAGCTTGGTCTTTTGGTTAATTCTTCGGTGTTAGTGCCTGTGCCCTGTGGTATGCTAATATTGATTACTCGAGTCAAAGCCTATCTCATCTGACCTATTTTCTGTTAGTTAATGGCATGGGGCTGTATCACAAGATTAGAATTAGAGATCACAAGAAAAATGTACTAGTGAATAAACTTGGATGTTCTTGTTATCCACTTATGCTTGTTCTTAGTTCCTTTTCACATTATTTGTCTTGCGTCTTCCACTAGTTTGGCTAACTGGTAGATGTGGGATCCTGATTGTGATATATATATATATATCCAATTTAACACTGATATGTGAAGTTTTAATAGGATTTGGGACTTAGCCAAGAGATTTAGGATTCATTAGCTAGAAAAATATGAGTTCCTAAAGAATATGGTTTCTAGAAAGTGAAAGATGAGGATGGTATTATGGGTGCACTATTCAATACTTTCTGATATAAATCTTTGTCATTTTGTAAGCTCGGTTTAGTCGATGAATGATGCATCTTTTTCATCTAAAACTGTATATTTGAATTAAAAAACAGAAAAAAGTAAGAGGAGGAATTACAGGTTGCTACTACTTCTAAAGATTATAGAATGCTTATATGAAAACATGAGTCACCAAAAAAATGTATCTAAGCAATAAAAAGTAGAGATAAAGATATTGCACATTGTTTTTTTGCAACTTTTACTTAGCAAATGACAGACCTTCCAATAATTCCAGGCTTGTAAAGAAAGGTACGAAGACCTACAAAAACGTTATTCTGGATCCACGTGAGTCATATTTTCTTCTAATTATCGTGCCTAGTTTGATTTACATTCACAATCCATCTGGAGTTTACCGACTCGGATTCTGATGTAGCATGTTAGTAACACAGTTTCAAAATTCTAGCCGACCAAAGCTAATGTTTGTTCTTGTGAAATGTGAATGACTCAGGGCTTGGTTTGAAGAACTGAAAATGCGGCGTGTTGCAGAGCTCAAGCGAGAACTGGTTAAATCTGAAAACTCAATAGGGTTAGCACAGATGTATAAATGTATTTATTTGAGCATAAAATACAATTACTTACTCTTCTCTCTATACTGTTTAGGTAAGTTGTCTGCTTATACATGTTCCTGGAGATGCTATAGGGATGATAACGTTTGAACCTCGAGATTATGTCTTGTTTGAAGTTTAGAACTATTCTAATAGTCTGTGACACGTTAAAAACTAGTAAAAGATTAGTACTATCTGGTGCTTGCTTTGGCTTATTGAATTGTGATTTCTTTCTCTGCACCTGCTTACGAAATCCTCTTCTTCATCGTCGTGTTTTGACTTTCCGTGTAACTTATTGTGGAGCATCTGTTTTTCTTTCAATAATCTCTTAGTGTTGTTGATTTCCAGGACACTTGAGTTGAAGATCAAATCATTGGAGGGAAAGAAACAACAATCTAAACAAGGTGAATCCGGTTCCAGCGAGACTGAATCACCTCCACCCGTGTTGGACTCAGAAGCCACCGAGTCAATCAGCAGGCAGACATCAAATGGTGAGAACTCCGTTGGCAGCTTCACAAAAGAAACGAGCACGATGGGAAGTTGGTTGTGCGACCATCAGCTTCAAGCAGAGGAGACGGAGACGAAGCCCAGCACATCTGCCTGCTCTGAGCTGGGAAAGTATCCAAGCATTGATGACCTCCCTGAGGTCGGTTATGAGCACGGAGTCATCGTTAGGAAGAAACGAGGGAAGAGAAAGAGAAAGGACTGCAGTCAAGTTGCCAAAGAGAGAAGTGTTGACGACAATGATAACTTAGGTTCTTCCAATGCTGTTTCGACTGCAAATAAGGAAACATCAACCAACGAATGTAAGAGGATGAGAATCTCCAGTTCCAAGACCACCGGAAGGGAGAGCTTGATCGAGATATTTGAATCCATTGCACGGAGTGAATCAGCAGCAGTCTTCAGACATCGAATGGACAGTCAGGTAAGAAGACAACAAACTCACTACATAAAGAAAAAAAGGTTCACGCTGTCTTCCTCTTACCGTCTCCTTGACATTGCTGATGACAGAAACGGGCGCGATACAGACGTGTTATCCGGCAGCACATGGACATTGGCACGATAAAATCAAGAATCGTCGGTCAGTCCATAAAAACAGCGAAGGAGCTCTTCCGTGACCTGCTGTTGCTGGCGAACAATGCGTTGGTGTTTTACTCGAGACGCACGCGTGAGTACAAGGCTGCAATCATTCTGCGGCAGCTGGTCATGAAAGATTACAAGCTGCATTGCAGAGGGTATTGCAATGAAGCCACGTCGGACTTCATCCCGTGCAACCCTCCGGTGAGGCCGCGGACAGTGCGGCCTCAGCCTCGGGCTCCAGCGTACAAGGACAAGGAAGCAACGTCGGAGAAAGCCTCGAAACCAGAGAATGCTGCTCTTGCCACTCCGGTGGGATCGAGGAAACAGTGTAATTCCGGTAACAGTGTGTTGAAGCAATCCTTGTTGAAGGCTAAGAAAGGTTTGAAGAGACCTGCGAAATTGAAAACTGAATTAGGTGATCCACATCGTAAAAATACACCAGTAAAACAAAGGAAAAGAGTGCGGAGATGACAATGTTTTATCAATAGAAAAAAAAAAACATGTGTTAAAAGAAAAATGTACAGACTTCTTTCTATATTATATCTGATTCATGTCTAACATATTGATTGTAGATTTGTAGATTACGGAGAGGGCAATCGATGACAGGCGAATTTGATTACTTTAAAATACACATGTTCCATGTACAAAATTAAAAAATTTTCCTTTTCATTGTTACACCAATTTTAATTTTGTCACGTTGAATTCCATTCGGGAGAAATTTAATTTCATGTCCGGTTCCATACAAGGCAAAAGAAGTGCAATTCCAGAGTTGGTGTTTGCATATCTCTAAATAAAGTTATCCTATTTTTTTGGTATAATGTCCCTTAGGATGGGCTGTTTATAGGAGTATTAGACATGGGAAGTGGTAACCAGCAACGACCATAAAACTGGCAAATTTTCATAGAAATGCTTCAACGGTTAAAACTGCCCAGTTCTATTTCATGAGAGCACCTCGGATTTACTCACAAATTCCCACTAATAAAAGAGGAAAATAATCAAACTATAGCTCTATGAAAATAGTAATGAAGCGAAAGGGGTAACGCAAAATTTAAAACTCATAAATCCTGTTGTTTTTAGAGTAGTAAAATCCTTTTTTTATGAAGTAAAACATACGATTCTGATCTTTAAAAATGGAACATGAAAGATTTTGGTTCAGATTTTCTTTTTATAGAATAAGTAATGCGAAAGTATATAAGAGTAGCAACTTATGGGAAAATAAAAAGAAAGAAAATACTACCATACTGATCAAACATAGGAGTATTAATTTAAAGCATATCAAACCTTTTCCAGTACTCATTCCTTATTTTGCTGACATTAGCACTTTTGACACTTCTGGAATAATAGTCTTAATAACCAAGATTTAGAATCTAAAAAACCCAAGGTTTAGGAACACAAAAATTTGGGCATTTTTTAGTTTTTAATCGAAATTTTCTCGAATCCAAATACATGAATTTAATGTTCTTCTAATTCTTCACTAACGCTGTAATTTCAGTCAAGTTAAAATTAATTTAATTTACACGTGAAATATTAATATATACATGGTGTGGTATGCCAACACCTATAGTAATGACTGGGCAACATGATCAATTTGAATTAAAAACAAAATATCAAGTTCGTGTATTTGTAGGAATTGCTCATTAGGGAAATCAAAAGAGCACAAAGTTCGGGGTATAGATTAAAAAATCGAGTAAAAAATTTAAAAAGGTTCTAGAACTAATACTACTAGTATATGCAAAAAATAAAAAATTAAAAATTATAGCATTAAAAACTGAAAAAAAAGAGAGAAACACCTCTATATGCTGCATGGAAGGCACGTGCAGGAACAAGACCCGGGTCTGCTGCAAAAGAAAAGTTATCAAAATTATAGTAATATCATAATAAATGTGACAGACAATAGAATTAAATATAACTACCATCATCGTATCATGGTTATAGCCTGTACCATACCAACTGAGTAATTATTGCCATTATTTATAATAAAATTAAATTAAAATGGGGAGTTGAGTTGGAAATCCAAAGGAGTATAGTTTAATTGGTCAAATTTAGGTGCTATTTAGGGGCGGTTGCCGTGACGCGTTAATTAAACTTTTGTATTAAATTATTGATATTTGTTTGGTACAAATGTCAATAGTGAGTCAACAATTCCACCAGGGTTGATGAGAGAGATTCATTTTTCATTTTTTTTTAATTAACTTCATATATTTATATCATATATATGAAGAAGGAAATTACAAATCAACTCCTATAACATGGAGGAAAGACTCCTATAACAAGGAGGAAAGACAAATTACGCCACCCAGGGTTCGAACTCGAGACCTCCAGGATGGACGCGGTATCCAGCACCCTTTACCGCTAGGCCAAGGAGCTTGGATAACTATTGTTATTTCATTTATACGAGTTTATTTTACCCAAAAGGTATACAAGTTTAATTTTAGGAAAATAACTCCAAACTTTATGATACAAGTTTAATTTTACATCTACAAGATTAGAGCATCCACAACGGTGGCGTCCGTCGCCATGGCCGTCCGCACCGCTGGCACGGACGCTACCCGCCGCCGCTGGCGTGGCGCGCTGGGATTCGTCAACGACATAGCCGTTGTGTTTAAATTTTTTTTAATTAAAAAATAGGTTTTTTAATAAAAAAAACCGATAAAAAATATAAAAAAATTCACTTCCCAAAAAAATATATCCGTTTATAACCGTTTTTTTCCACTTTTTAATTTTTTTTTCATTTTTTTACTCAAAAAATACACACTTTCATCTATAAATACCCCCAATTTCACTCCCAAAAATTCACATCAAACTACACAATTCTCATCTTCATTCTCTCATATTCATTTTCATCTTCAATCTCTCATATCCATTTTCATCTTCATTCTCTCATACCCTACAACATCACTATGTCCGGCCAAGAACCCTACGGGCTCCCACGGTTGGAACCCCGAATGGTTCGGTTCACAACCGTTTCCTAGTCCGGAAACGGACTATTCGACCCCTCCTCTCACCCAAGATTCGGGGGTTCCGGGTGGCTACCGGCCATACCCGGTCGACGAGCAAAGTGCTTCTGATGGGCGATACGGGTGGACACCGGAGCCTAGGCCTCCCGTCCTTTCCCAAACTCCGACTCCTCCATCTCGCGCCGGTGTCCGCACACCGTACTCACCGGCGGAGATGGATAGATTGTTCAAGGCGTACTTGGAAATCTCCGAAGATGCGGTGGTTGGCACGAACCAATCCGGCGATCACTTTTGGTGGCGCGTCTCTCGGCGGTACAATGCAAACCGGCCGCCGGGAACGATCGAGCGCAACGAGAGTATGGTGCGCAACTGCATCGGCCGAGCCAACGACGAAATTGGCAAGTTCAATGGCTATTTCCTCCAAGAGTCGCGGAATGCCGGGAGCGGCCAGAGCGAGGTCGACATCATCACTGCGGCGCTGAGCACCTACCAATCCATGAACGGTAAGTCGTTCAAGTACCTAAATGTTTGGCAGGAAACGAGGACGCACCCGAAGTATCTGGGAGGCGTAACATCCTCCTCTAGCGGCTCCTCCAAACGGTCACGGTCGGATAGGGCGTCGGCGAAGAAGTGGCTAGCCAACTCGCCGAAGCTAACTTGGGTAGCCCCGACGCCGGACCAAGCGGTTCCCGACGCCGACCGCAAGGAAGGAAGAAGGCGGCGGCCGAACGCCGTCGCGCCGCGACTCCATCTGCCCCCGCCCCCGAACCCGCACCCTATGTTCCACCTCCACCCCCGAACAACTCGTTGTGGGCCCTTTTGGCCCAACTCAATATGGTCGATAGGTCAACTATGACCCCCACGCAACTTCAAACGCACGAGGACATGATATTGGGTCTCAAAAAACAATTGGGGTTGGTGCCACCGGATGCGTAGTCTTCCTCGGGTAATATTAGCCAATAATCATGTAATTTTTAATTTTTAGGAGTTTAATTATGTAATATTTAATTTTTAGTTTTTAATTATGTAATTTTTAATTTTTATGATTTTAATTATGTAATTTTTAATTTTTAGGATTTTAATTATGTCTTTTTTATTTTATTTGTAATTTGTAATATTTATTGTGGTTTTTTAATGAATTTTAGTATTATGGAAATGTTTTTTGTGTAATTGAATTTTAAATTAATTGTGCTCGTCCTTGCGGAAGAGCACAACTGTGGGTGTTGTGCTTTTGCCAGAGAGCAGACAGAAAAAGTGGGGTCGGACCCACAACCGTGCCGCTGGCAAGAGCACGGTTGTGGATGCTCTTACAACAAGTTTGTACAAGTCAATCTCTTCTTTGTCTATCTGCTATATATATATCTCCCCTTTTAATATTGGATAAGTATTTATATAAGAAGTTGTTATATTCTATTAGTATATGCTTTTGATAATCGTAGCTATATAGTTGAGTACTACTTTATTTTTAGAACACCGAAATGATTCATTTCATAACTGCCACTTGACGTGTATGTATCATATATCTTAAAACTTAAAAGTTTGTTTGTAGGAAACATTTATTTTTCAGTCTCATTATTATAATCTAATTACTAGTACTATATTTTATAGATAGATTCTTGGTGACTAAGGATAACTTTAGCCTTTAGGTAGTGATATGGATGGTCCAAAGCGACTTTATGGAAATTTTCCTATTTTCCAAGTCCAAAATAGTAATTACCACATTATGTAGCTTGGCTTTTGTCAAAGTTGGTAGTTCACCAAATACACTGAAATAGTAAGTGATGGGGTACGTACTAAACAAGCCCAATAGCAGTGACAGCTCGGCCAGCCCAAAGCCCAAGAGTTCAGTTCGGCATTACCAAAGAGTTCGGCCTCAGCCTACAGCTCGGTAAAAGCCAACCAATCAAGCTCTGCTCTCAGGTCGGCATCAAGCTCTACTCTCAGATCGGCAACCAAAGCAGTTCGGTCTCGGTATTCGACCGAACAAGGAGTTAGTGGACCCATACCGGATGTCCAACACACCCACTACCACGTGATGTCAGTTCAGGCCACGATCGTAGGCCATGACCTACGCTTCACCCACGATCTTAGGCCATAACCTACACGACATCCACGACTTAGGGTGGTGACGCAAGCCATGATCTGAGTTCATTATATAAATAGAACTTAGATCTGATAGAAGAGGTTAGAATCTCTCTAGAGAAATAATCATATAGCAAGTCTGTGTTGTAAGCTGTAATTCGCAGATCAAGCAATACAAACCTGCCCCCATTTCTCCCCGTGGACGTAGATTTACCTCAGTAAATCGAACCACGTAAAATTCTCTGTGTCGTAATTTATTTTTACGAGCATTTATCATCATCAAAAATTCGCGGAACCATCACTGGCGCCGTCTGTGGGAAGCAGAGAACCAAATTTGTGATAAAGCGAATTTTTGACCATTTTTTCAACCCAAAAAATGCATACCAGATCGCAGAGTACCCGTATTCCTGCCCGTGAGAACCAGGAGGAAGCCAATCCATCCCATAGGACGGGAAAACAGCCTAGGGATAAATCCACCACCAGTTCTCATGGTGGAGGAACAAGCCGCTCCAAAAGCCGTCACACCGAGTCTTCCCAGCAGCCCGATTTGAACGAGGCTGTCAAGCTGTTTTTGGTGGAAAAGCAGGAGGAATTCTTAACCTTCCTGCAAAAAAGCCAAAAGCAGCCGGGGACAAAAACGGCGGATTCTCCCTCTCCCTCCATACGAGACAGTCACTACCGCAGTAGTGTCATGTCTTCCAGAAGAAAGAATCCTCGGTACCGGAATCACAGGAGAACTCCATCTCCTCCATACCGAAGAAATGTCGGGTTCGCCATGTACGGAGCATTGAGGACTCCGTTCTCGGACGATATTACCCGAACTCCCCTTCCACAGAACTACCGAACTCCGTCGATAACCTATGACGGACTCGTGGATCCTCATGACTTCCTGGGACGCTATCAGTATAATATGGCGAACCAAGGTCTCAATGAGGTCCATATGTGCAAGCTGTTCCCCGAGCTGCTCATCGGGAACGCCAGAAGGTGGTTCGACAGCCTTCCTCAAGGCAGCATTAGATCCTACCGAGATCTGATGGATGCTTTCCACAGGAGGTTCTTTCAGAAAGCGGAAGCCCGAAATACTTCGGCTCAGCTGCTTTCTATACGTCAAGGTCGCGACGAAAAGATCAGCGACTTCCTGACGAGATTCCATAAGGAATGCCTACAGGTAGATAATCTCAATGATCTACTTGTCATTTCGGCATTCCAAAATGGAATCCTGCCCGGAGCTCTCTACAGAAAGCTCGTGGAGTGCGGTCCGCAAACAGCTCAAGAGATGTGGGACATTGCAGACAAGTTTTCTCGTGCCGATGAGGCAGACCGTCGAAAACGGTCTTTAGACAGCTCATCTAGAGAAGACAAAAAGAAGCCCGGTCATAGCGATCAGAGGCATCCTCGCCGAACACCTTCTCCACTAAAGGAGAGATAGCGGTCATCCGAGGTGATCGAAAAAGAGCAAGTGTGTTCGCAGATTGCGCTTAAAAGTGCCTAGCAATCAGTTCGGCACCATCAAGCATAGCAATCACAGCAGCCGGAATCAGAGGCCGGCGAAATGACCGAAGTCACACCGGAGCCGAACTCGATGGTGTACGGCACTGAAGCCGTGATTCGGTTGAGATCGGCATATCCAGTCCCCGAACTCAATTTCTCCTCAGAAATGAATGGTGACGGACTGAGAGCCGAACTAGATCTTGCCGAAGAAAGAAGAGAATTGGCCTGCCTAAAAGCAGCCAAGTACAAGGAGCAAGTAGCCCGGTATTACAACCAAAGGGTGAAGAAGCTGCAATTTCAAGTGGGAGATCTCGTCTTGAGAAACAACGAAGTAAGCCGAGCAGAAAAGCTGGGCGAACTCGAGCCCACATAGGAAGGTCCATATCGGGTGTCAGAAGTCCTCGGCAAAGGGTCTTACAAATTGACTCACGCGTCAGGAGCACAAGTACCCCGAACATGGTACGTTTCCAACCTCAAAAAATTCCATTTGTAAGAGACAGTCCGGTCAGTCAGTCTTATGTGTTTTCTTTGTTTTTTACTTGTTCTTGTCTCTACGTGCGTTGTGTCTGTCTATGTGAGTGTCGTCTCTTACAAATAAAACTGAGGTATCTCGTTCTTCAAAGGCTGATCCCCTTTTTAGAACATACAAGCCAACGATTGTGCGTCAAAGCTTCTAAAGAGGATACAAGACCACAATTCAGCTTAAACAAGCAGTTCGTCTGAAACGAGCTGCAACAAGCCCACGATTGTGTGTCAAAGCTTCTAAAGAGGATACAAGACCACAATTCTGCTTAAGAATCAAGCACTTCGTCTGAAACGAACTGCAACAAAAGTCCGATTCTCGCGATAAAACTTGCCTGAATTAGGACAAGGGAAAGTCCAATCCACGCGATAAAACTCGCCGAATTAGGACGACCAAGTTCGGTCAAAGCAGTTTACCTCATAAGACCGAGGACGACCATGTCTAGTCAAAGAGGTTTACTGCATAAGACCACTTCGGTTAACTGGGAAAGTCCGATCCACGCGAGAAAACTTGCCTGAATTAGGACAAGGGAAAGTCCAATCCACGCGATAAAACTCGCCGAATTAGGACGACCAAGTTCGGTCAAAGCAGTTTACCTCATAAGACCGAGGACGACCATGTCTAGTCAAAGAGGTTTACTGCATAAGACCACTTCGGTTAACTGGGAAAGTCCGATCCACGCGAGAAAACTCGCCGAATTAGGACAAGGGAAAGTTCGATCCCGGCGACGAAAATCGCCAAATTAGAACACAAAGACGAGTCCGGTCAAAGATGTTTATTTCATCAGACCAAAGACGAGTCCGGTCAAAGATGTTTATTTCATCAGACCAAAGACGAGTCCGGTCAAAGATGTTTATTTCATCAGACCAAAGACGAGTCCGGTCTAAGATGTTTATTTCATCAGACCAAAGACGAGTCCGGTCGAAGATGTTTATTTCATCAGACCAAAGACGAGTCCGGTCAAAGATGTTTATTTCATCAGACCAAGGACCAAGTCCGGTCAAAGAAGTTTACTTCATAAGACCGAGGACAAGTACGATGAAATTTTTCGCTAAGCTGTAAATACAGTGTCAGAAGCGAAAACAAAATTTCATTTATCAAATCTTGTTCGGCATACAACTCCGCTACCCTACAAAATGGCGTTACGCTATTACAAAGGACTATTCTACTGTCCAGGGTTGCTGAAGTTAAGCCACCTATCTGCAAAATCCTCTGGAAGCCGAGTTCGGTTGTTCCGAGCAGATGAAGAATAAGCAGGTCGACGAGATGCTATCCTCGACCCAACGCCTCTTCCCCGAGCCCGAGAAGTCCTAACACCTCGGCGATGAAGAGTCTCTGCAATAAGCATCTGCTGATCTTGCTCGCTCATAGTCACAACTCCTCGGCGAATTTCAGTCCGTCCCCGTCTTGACGATTCCGGTTGCTCCTGAGCCCGTTCTCGTCTTGACGTTTCCGGCTGTTCCGGAGTTCGTTGTTGGCTGGGAGTAGGATTTTGAACAAGGGAACCAGAGGTTTGATCTGGAGTGCGAGCATCTGTTGGCGCGATATGCCGGAGGAATCTCTCAATTGAGGGACGCCGGGCAAGAACAATGTCATACCGAGAAGCCCAGCGCCGCAATGATTTCACGACTTGTTGGCAAGCCGAGCTCTCCAGCGCATTGTTCCTCCGGAGTACATTATACTCCTCCCACAGTTCGTCAACTCGTTCCTGAACCTCTGATATGGTCATTCCCCCGCGCACACGGATGTAATCCTCATACGCAGTCCTCTCAGCAATGGCCGTATTCAGCTCGGCCTCCAGATCTTTCTTATCGGACTCTAAGTCCTTGATATCGGCCTCCAGCTTCACTAAACGAGCCAGAAGCTCGTCATTCTTCGTCTGATCGGCTATAGCTCTTCTCTCAGCTTCGTCCAAAGCCGAAGAGTACAGCCGTTTCCAGTGAAGTATCTCCATCTCCTTGGGTACAAAGCAGCTATATCAGTTCGGCAGCTATACCGAGCAGATAGTAAAGTACAACAGGAATAAAGGCGAGTACGAAAAGCTATACGAAGACAAATGTAGAGAATTTTTCATTCACAAGGAAAATTTTTTACACTAGGGCTTCAAGGCCATTTTACAAGGAAGAAACTAGACTAAGAGAAGGGAGACGAAATCATACTCCGCCTGCTTCGTCTCCGGCTCCTCGGTCTGGTACAGCTTCCTTCTCCTGGGCTACCTCAGCCTCGGCCTCGCCTCCTGCCGGCCTCGCCTCCGCCTCCTGATCGGCCTCCTTCTCCGGATGCCCGGCCTGATCGACTTCGGCTCCCGCTCCAGCGGCTCGGCCTCGCCCTCTCCGTTGTAAGTCGAAGCGGGTGAAACGGGTCCCACGGAGGCAAAGATAGCCTCCAGGTTCTCGTCCCGATCAGCTCGACAACTCCGGACTCGGTCTGCAGAAAGCAGGACCGAAGATGAAGCGAGCTCCTCAAGGAGCGGCAGATTCTGAAGCCGAGCTGCTATCTCTCGGCTGTACAGAGGCAGCACGACGTCGGCCCCTGCTCGCCCTTATCGGCAATTAGCCTTACCAGGCTACCGACAAAGGCCGAGAACTGGCTGCTCAAAAAGAGTTTCTCCGTGTAAACACGGAGACCCTCTCCTTGGGCAACCACGGCGGCAGCATCACTCCGTTTCGTCTGCTCTCGCTGGATGACGAGCTGGTTTTTGGCAAACTGAGCTTCATCCTGGGCCGAAATCCTAGCAGCTCTGGCTTTCTCAAAGTTTGCCTCAGCCTGCTCGGCCCGGTGACAAGCAGCCGCCAATTTCCTCTGCATCTCGGCATAGTCGTTGGACGCTTTGGAGAGTTCGACGGCGACGAGCTTGGAGAGCATATCATTCCTCTGAAAATGGATAAGGAAAAAAGTTAACAGAGGGCACCAAAAATACAAGACAGAAGCCAAGCCAAGGAATCAAGAAAACAATTCACCTCGGCGAAGTCCGTGGGCCATAAAAATGGCTCACAGATATGCTCCGAAGGAGGCGCCAAGACCACGTCTTTCTCTGGCGCCCTTGGGGGCTTCTGGGTCTTCCCCTTCTTGCTTGCCGAAGTCGACTCCGGCTTCTTTGGACCCGAAGAGGTCTTTTGCCTCTTCGGATTCTTCTCGGCATCAAGCGCCGAGCTGGTAGCCTTCTCTCTCTCCGGCTCCACAAGCTCGGAGGACTTTCTAATAGCCTTATTCAACATGAACACTGCCAAAAAGCAAGAAAGCAAAGTCAGATTTTCTTCGTTGAAGCAGTAGAGCATAAAGATAAAGAGAAATCCTCACCCTCGGCCTCTTCGTCCGAAGACGAGATGTCGAACACGACGTCGCCCTTGACGAGCTCAGACTCCGTGTATTGTTTCCTAACTATGGGAATCTTGTTGAGCTCGCCATCGAGCTCGTCCAACGGTTCAGGCCGAGGGTGACGGATAACGGACTCCGGCCCTCTCCAGGGAAAACTAGGAGCCGCGGTCCTATCATAGTAGAAGAAGCGATTTTGCCACTTCGGCCACTTCGTTTTACAAAAGGCCCTAAAGGGCTGTAAAGGGATCAAGTAAAACCAAGACCCCTTCCTCTTAAATTGAAAGAATTTAAGGATCGCCTTCAAAGACAAATCCCTTCCTAACCTACGGAGTTCGGCAGCGAAGGCCGACAAGTGCCTCCAAGAGTTCGGAGTCACCTGGCCTAAAGGAAGCTGAAAAAAATCTAGTAAATCTATAAAGGCAGAAGGGAGGGGGAAACGAAGCCCGCATTCTAAGCAGGCCTCATACACGGTGACGTAACCCTCCGGCGGGGAGTCAGCCCTGTGATCACCGTCAGGTACCACCGCCTTCCCCCCAGGAAAAGAGTATTTTTCGTAAAGGGATATCACAGTATCCTTACTCAAGATACTGTGAAAATACTCTACGGTCTTCTCCCCGGATTCTTTCCGGCTAGAAGACCCCTTACCCCCTTTCCTAACGCTACCCGACTCCGAAGAAGAAGAAGAAGACATTTTTCTTACTTTTTGAAGGTGAAGGTAGTCTGAAGAAATTTTTGAAAGCGGAAGGAAATTTTTCACGCAGAAGATAGAGAGTGCAGAAGAAGCCAATAGCAAAGGTGTTCAAATGATGAAGAAAGACGGTATTTATCAGATTTGGAAAAGATTTCAAATCATCGCACCGTTTCATATCCCACCTTTTCAGGATTCAACGGCCGGATTTTACTGTCGCATTTAATGCCGCATTTAATGCAGTCACGCGCAGGGCACGTCCCCTGACTTCAGCCTCCCCCGTACCCTTTTCCAGAATGCCGAAGTGACTCGCTTCGCCGAAGTGAATCACTTCGCTTTTCGGGGGGGTAGTGATGGGGTACGTACTAAACAAGCCCAATAGCAGTGACAGCTCGGCCAGCCCAAAGCCCAAGAGTTCAGTTCGGCATTACCAAAGAGTTCGGCCTCAGCCTACAGCTCGGTAAAAGCCAACCAATCAAGCTCTGCTCTCAGGTCGGCATCAAGCTCTACTCTCAGATCGGCAACCAAAGCAGTTCGGTCTCGGTATTCGACCGAACAAGGAGTTAGTGGACCCATACCGGATGTCCAACACACCCACTACCACGTGATGTCAGTTCAGGCCACGATCGTAGGCCATGACCTACGCTTCACCCACGATCTTAGGCCATAACCTACACGACATCCACGACTTAGGGTGGTGACGCAAGCCATGATCTGAGTTCATTATATAAATAGAACTTAGATCTGATAGAAGAGGTTAGAATCTCTCTAGAGAAATAATCATATAGCAAGTCTGTGTTGTAAGCTGTAATTCGCAGATCAAGCAATACAAACCTGCCCCCATTTCTCCCCGTGGACGTAGATTTACCTCAGTAAATCGAACCACGTAAAATTCTCTGTGTCGTAATTTATTTTTACGAGCATTTATCATCATCAAAAATTCGCGGAACCATCAGTAAGGTTGATATTCTCTATTTTGTAATCTCTCACAAAAATAATTGTAGTGGAAGAAATGGTGGGTGCCCAAAATTGACATTGTGAGAGTTGCATAACCAAAAGAATTGGTTCCATGGTGCTTTTTCCTATTCCTAAGATAAGGAATACATTCTTATCCTTTCACAAAATAACTAAGTCCACAAAATAAGAATTTTAATAGTTTCTTTCCAATATGAACAGTATTCATGCAAGTCTACTTCATTCTTTAATTTTAACAATTCGTATATATCCTGTTAATTAAATTATTGCAACACTATCACGTAAAAAATGTTTTTGAGTTACTATTAGATCGAAATTTAGGAAATTCTACTTCTACATAATGTAGCGAGTGCGCTAATTTTAGAAACATCGATGTCAAATCGTTATTGAAAAGTTATTAAAGGTCTTATATTAGGGATTGTTGTTTGACAAAAATAATTATTATTGCTTTAATTACGTGGTCTTGGCTCAAAAGTGCAACATATCACGAGTTTCGTCCAGTATTCACATGCAATTTCATGAAATTTATTTGATTTTGAATACGTAACTAAACACACGTGAACTCTTCTTGTTTTCTATTTCTCTCGAAAAAATATAACAGTAGGGTAGTGTGCGTTAAAATGCCAACTTTTCTTAAATTGCTAACTTGCTAACCCATCAACGTTGTGTATTAAAAATGTCAACACGATCACCTTAAAATATCAACACATATTTGTGTTGACATTTTAATAAACTGTGTTGACATTTAAATATCAATGTCAATACATTATATTAAAATATCAACTTAAGTTTATGTTGACATTTCAATATCATCGTTTTGATATTTTTAATACATTGCATTGGTGAGTTAGCAACTTAAGAAAAATTACAAACAGATCACACCCCTAGTACTATATTATTGACTAAACCAGCTCACACCCCTAGTACTATATTATTGACTAAACCAGCTCTACTCTTTATAGTACATTTAATTTGTCTAAATTTTATTGGTCAATCCATATATTAATTGGTACTATTTGGGTAACTGGGTTTGATGCAACTAATCCTATTCCTAACCCATTTGCGTAACAACCCCATATTGATGACTAAATCTTGAATACTGCACTAGTTTACTCATTTGTGATTATTGGTTTATTACCAATAATTGTATCTTACTTATTATTTTTTTATAAACAAATTATTAATTATCAACAAAACTATATTTTGAAATTTTATACTCCTATTTTATTGCAAGTGAGACTAAACATTACCCTAAATGAGTAAATAGAGGATATGCATTAATAAATTACACCAATATACAAAATCTACGTTATAGCCACTAATAGAGTAGATTCTATGCTGGTTTCGAAAATTAAGGCCAGAATATTTATTAGTACATTGTAATGCTCAAACTTTTATAGAAAACATGAAAATTTAATTACTTCAGAGCAACGTAGTTGAGGGGGCAATTTAACGACAACAGCTCAACAAAACACATACTACATGTTGTAATTACTTCTAAAATGTTAAAGTAAAGTACTAGGCACTACTAGCAGTAGTATCATTTTTCCCACGTATCCAAAATTAATTTGGGGTGCATGCATCGAATAAAGTAAATCACTAATATTGCGTGTATGAAGAATATGATTTATTTGAGGATAATAGAAAACATATCAACATGATAAAATATTAGTACTTGAAAAAACAAATTTTAAGGAATTAACAACCAATAGATTTGGTGTCTACGAAGACTAACGCAAACCAAGCCAGATTGTATATTGTGTTTGCGTGATTAATACTGCAGTACATATTCAATAATAAGTAGTAGTAATACATTAATTTCAAGAGATAAATGAAAGCTTTCATAATAATCCAACTGTTTACATGATTCACAATGTCCCACAAATTATATTCGACGAAAGAAATTTAATAACAATCCATATTTGAATTCGTTAGTAATATCATGTCATATCTTATCAGTGATGATTTTTCCTTATAATACCATGTGTAATTAAATGGAGTACATAAATTCTCCTTTTGGAAAATAAAAATATAAGTCAACAATATTAACTAGTCCTAATCAATGTTTGTCTTTATGCACGCGAGTTGCTCTCATTTTTTTTGCACGGTTACTCTCATATAGTGGCATTTTCATTTTCTCCCACATAATTATAAGAATTGATCAAAATTTGAATTGAACAATTCCACAATCTTAATTTCAAATTCTTCAAACTCTATCTTCATTCCATTGAATTCATACCAGGTGTTTCATCTCACATGAAACGAAAGTCAATTACGAAATCAAAGATTAAGTCATTTTGATTGGTGAATTTATAAATCTAAAACTAAAAGATAAAATAAAAATCATATGCAGTAAAACTCGAAAAAGGAAAAACTTTAATACACAGTTAATTTGGTATGCGCGCGCGCACACATTTATTTTTCACATTTATTGGACACCTCATGATTATGCAAATGTTGTAACGAATAATTTAATTAGGAGTATCAACAAGGGATAATAATAATTTAATTGGAGTGGTTAATAAAAATGAGAAAAGTTGGCGTATAAATTATGGTGAGAGTGTAATCCAACGAATTTAAGTGTTTATTTTAATTTTAATTTTGAAGACTGATTTCGCCGCTTGGTACGTCTGTTCTTCCTCTTCCTTCTTTCTTCATCCTTGGGTTCTCTCACACACACGCAGAGACAATACACGCGTTTGTGTGTATACGTATGCAAACACCTGTTTTTGTATCTATTATATTTTCCCTCCGAATCTATCCGTTGCGATTGCGTCATATTGTTGAACTGCAAACGTGAACAACTAAGCGGTGAAGCCAATATCAGAGGTGAATTCAGCTCAAAATTTTAGCATCTATCGGTGTCGCTCCTTGAATTTATCGAATCGGTGGCTGGAAGGTGAGTCAGTGAATGACTGTGTGTTATGTTCTAGATAGTAATTGAATTCGTCATATGTTTTTTTCTTTCGTTTCGTTTCGTTTTGTTTGTTTTTTTTACGGTGTATTGGATTGATCTGGATTTAGTGAGTACTCGACCTATTTCCAATTCATGAATGCTGGTTGGGAAAAATATGGAGTTTGCGATTTTTGGCGTTTGATTCGCTGGAGTGACTGTGGGATGTGATATGCCTTAATTTGGTTGAAGTGATTCTATTCTTCATTCACATCAAAAAATAAAATAGAATTGTTAACTATATTCCATGAATTTGAGATTTTCGCGGTTGATTATAGGAGTCTCTGGTTTTCTTAATCGTGCGTGTGAGCTGCTCGTTTTTTGTGATTTGATTTCTAGTTTTCAAATTAATTACAATATGTGAATAAGTATTTGTCAGTCGTGGAATTATCGAAAAAAAGTTAAATCCTGTTTCTAAGCCCTATCTCCACTCTGTCGAGTTCAAGCTGAACTAGCAGCTTGTGTCCTCCGTGGTCCAAGATAACACTGATAAAGAAATAATTAAAGAAACCGGAATTGTGATGAGCTTAAAAATGCTGTAATTGCATGGATATGTTTACAGACCTATGTGGCATCACAAAATGTTTTTTGCATCCTTAATCCATGTGAGCACCGATGCAAACAAGATATAAGTGCACCATGAGTATCTCATGCCATCTGCATGTCACAGTTTGGTTCTGAAACTTTTGAATTGGATTTCTATAATGTAATGTAGGGGGGCGTGGATGCAGAACCTGTAAATTTTCCTTAGTTAAGGCAGTATCAGAGTCAACATGTTGGCAATTAACAACTAGACCCAAAATATCTTCTACCAGAAGTATTGCATGTGATGCTGATTTTTCATAACTAACATCCTTTTTGGGTGGATTTTAAAATTTAGCATTGACTTTGAGCTCATGATGGTTTATGATGGTGATTTGGGAGTTTTTATGCTGTCCTCTTTCTTCTGTTTTCCATTTACGATGAATCTGCTCAAATGAGACAGATAAGGATGCTAATCATTACCCTTTCATTACACAGCATGTGTCAACTACAATTAGCTGACTCTTGCTGCAAAGTTTTATTTTTTGTACCATCTTACTATTTACATCAGATATACTTGCATTTATTGTATAATTTTTTCTCAGAGATTGAAAAAGCATATGAGAGGATCGACATCATGGAGGTGGCTAATCAAGAAAAGACATTTCTTATTTGACGGGGTAAGTGGTTTGGTAGGCTTTTTATTTGTTTCAATCCTGGCATAGACAGATTAGCTGGATCTTAGATACATTTATACATATATATTTTGAGGGGTTTTTTGAATGATTAAAGTCATCCAACTTTGTTAAGTTGCAGAAGTATCATGTATCTCTGTAGAATGCTTAACCTGTAAGTGAAACTGCAGGGGTTATGTGGGGCAAAGATGAATCAGCTGCCGTTTATGGGAGTTGTCTGTACAGTTATGCTATTCGTCATATACAGGACTACAAATTACCAGTACCAACAGACAGAGGTATGCATGTTAACCCAGAGTTTATTTTAGAACTTTGGCTGTTTTTTTGATGAACCTAGTTTCTTTTTTCAAACATTTTCTTCTACATGATGGTGTAACACTTACATTTTCATCCTTTTCTTGCCTTTTCTATCAGATGGAATCAAAATTGCAACCTTTCTACACATCAAAGGTATATGCATGTTTTATTATTCTAACAATCATCAACTGTGTAATGAAAGAGTTGTGTATTGTGATAAGATACTTACATTCCATTGTGTATTTACTCGCCAGTTTCTCCGTTTTCATTTGTTTCTGTTTGTCCTTTCTGCTGTTGAGGTTCTATTTGTATTTTAATCCAGGAGACACCTGTAGATACTACAAGATTAAACAGTCTGCCTCATGGTATCATTGAAGCAAGGTCCGACCTGGAGTTAAAGCCTTTATGGACAACAAGCAGTCATAAGTCTCAGGTATTACTTTATGGCATCGCTCACAAATATCATTGATTAATAATGATCAATGTTTTGAAGACTGATTGCTGATGACAATTATATATCATTTCTTGAATGCACCTCTTTCTGATGAGCTATATTTCTGGAATTTCAGAGAAGTATAAGGGAATCTAACAATTTGCTAGCAATGCCTGTTGGAATTAAACAAAAGAAGAATGTCTGCACTATTGTTGAAAAGGTAAAAAAGTCTTTATATTGAATTGCTGATCATTTCCGATGATAAAGGTTAAGAGATGAATTGTGTTTGCTAGTCACCTAATTTGTATGGATTCAGTTTCTTCCAGAGAATTTTACCATTGTTCTGTTTCACTATGATGGAAACATGGATGGTTGGTCGGACCTGGAATGGAGTAAGGAAGCTGTACATATAGTTGCTCACAATCAAACAAAATGGTAAAACTTATGTACAAGTTCAAATGTATGTTATTACTGACGTTCTCAGTTTTAAGTATCCTTCCTTTCCAAAAAGTTGCCAAAGACTGGCATATGTTTAACCAAGAGTTCAGCATATAACAATTCATTTATTCTTTTATCAACATTGATGCCCTGCCAATGATAGGATCTTTGATCCAATGTGATAATTTTTTTATAAGTTGTATTTTCATGTTCAGGTGGTTTGCCAAGCGCTTCTTACATCCTGCTGTTGTGTCTATCTATGATTATATATTCCTATGGGATGAAGATTTAGGAGTAAAAAATTTCCACCCTGGAAGGTACAATTGCATTGAGATATATAATATTCCATCTATTGACAATTACATTAGTTTCTGTGTGCATCCTCTTACATTGAGATATAATATTCCATCTCCTTGGTCAGGTATCTGCAAATTGTAAAATCAGAAGGACTTGAAATATCTCAGCCGGCTTTGGATCCGAATTCTACTGGCATACATCATAGGATCACTATAAGAAATAGAATGAAAATATTTCATAAGTATGCACAAATTCTGCTTGGTCTAAATCTAACTTTTGTATGTAGTATTATTGGTTCTCATGTATTCTGTTTCAAGCAGAAGAGTCTATGATGTCAGAGGTAGCACGAAGTGTTCAGATGATAGTGAGGGACCGCCATGCACTGGGTTGGTTATTCTGCTGAATTATTATCTCATTAAGTAGTATATCTAGTATAACGAATTGTGCTTCATAAATATTTTGTTTCATCAATATTTCAGCTCTCTTTCTTTTTTTTTCTTCTTAACGTTGTTGCTTGCCATGACCTTATATGTTTGCAATGGTGCCTCTTGGTGCTTGTGATATCTGAACCAAATTGCCCAGCAATCCAGTAGAGCACACATGGCATATGATGCCTCTTTCTATTTTGTAAAGGAATATAGACACGTGTTGATCCACATTTTTTTTCCAGATTTGTGGAGGGAATGGCTCCTGTGTTTTCAAGATCAGCTTGGCATTGTGCCTGGCATTTGATACAGGTAATCTTTGGTGTTTACTGTGAACTGGTTTCATGTTCTTAGCTTAAAAGTTAAAACATACAATTCTGAACTAATCATGCATAATATTTCCACCAATATCCTTCCTTCAAAACTATTAATCACAATGCCTTGGACCTATAATTGAGGTTTGGCAAAAAGTTTTAGTATTGAGTGCAGTTGCTACAGAAAACAAGTCATCTTTGTGAAAACATGTGCAGCTATTAGTCTTTTGGTCTAAAGTATCAGATCAAATCTATGATCTATTCCC